>NC_088867.1:6029961-6096943 GCF_032884065.1 Artemia franciscana | reverse complement strand
GCCACCCCAACACTAGTATATATATATATATATATATACTAGCTGTTGGGGTGGCGCTTCGCGCCACCCCAACACCTAGTTGGTGGGGGCGCTTCGCGCCCCCCCCAAGCCCCCCCGCGCGCGTAAGTCGTTACGCGCCATATTAGTTACGCGCCATATTAGTTACGCGCCATTGTAGTTGTGTCCCTGTGTCCCACCTGTGAATATAGATAGATTTATATATGTGTTTCAAACTACGTAAAAATTGCGAATATACAACATTCTTGGCTTTCCCATTGTCTGTCCATATACAAAGCCGTATGTACTAATAATGACGTCATATGCAAACGTTCTTTTTACAAACAAACAAACATGCATACACACAACTCGTTTTTATATAGATAGATAGATAGATAGATACAATACAAATTAACTACGTAAAACTTGTGAATATACAACAGTCTGTTCCGAAATACAACTAACTTCGTAAAACTTGAGAATATACAACATTCTTCGCTGTCCAATTCTCGCTGCATATAAATAGATTGTCAGGTTTACCGACCCTCGAACATGCAACGTACAATTGTCCATGGGAAAAACAATCAGTATTAAGATCAATACCACATTTTTCTAATGATTGACCTTGAGCTTTGTTAATGGTGATTGCAAATGCTAATCGAATTGGGAATTGCAATCTTTTAAATTGAAAAGGCAGATCTGTTGGAATCATGGGAATGCGAGGAATAAGAACAGCCTCACCCTCAAAAGGCCCTGTCAGGATTGTGGCCTCTATTAGGTTTTCCATTGTTTTTTTTACGGCAAGTCGAGTGCCATTGCAAAGCTTTGGTGGGTTTATGTTACGTAACAATATTATTGGTACGCCTATTTTTAGTTGTAGCACGTGTGGTGGAAACCCTGAAAGATCTATGGAATTTAAAAATTCAGATGGATAATTAACCGCTTCATTTGGTTCCAAAACTGTGTCGACTGACTTGTAAAGGACTGCCTGGTCTTGAATCTTGGTCAAAACAATATTGTTGATTTCGTGGACGTCTATATTCTTGGGTGCGAGAATCGCTCTTTCACTTAGCCATTTATTATTTTTATAATTTTTTAGAATATTCGGAAATATATTTTCAATCAATTCATTTTTGGACGTCACTAAATTACAGAAATCAGCAGGTAGTTGTATACGTCCTGAAATTGAGTCTACTGGGAGCTTTCCGTTTCCCATTGCTAGCAATTGATCTGAAAATGTTTGACCAGAGTCATCGTTTTGCAATCGGACACGCATATTTGTAGTTAATTTTAATGTTTTTACGTGTGCCCATAAATTAGAATTTTTCAGGCAAGCATTCATTTCGTCTGCAGGAGTTGATCTAGGTATTATAGGTAATGTTTGCCTGAAATCTCCTGCAAGCAATATTAATGTGCTGCCAAAGGGTTTCGAATTCCCTCTTAAATCTTTCAAGCATTGATCCAGAGCCTCGAGCGATTTTTTGTGTGCCATTGTGCACTCATCCCAAATAATAAGTTTGCATTGCTGCAATACTTTACCCATCCCAGATGATTTGGAAATATTGCACGTGGGAGTTTCTGTAGAATGCAAGTTCAGAGGCAATTTCAAAGCGGAATGAGCAGTTCTTCCACCAGGCAGCAATGTTGCGGCTATTCCGGACGACGCAATTGCCAACGCTATATCATTTTTAGATCGAATTGATGCCAGAATCAGTTTTATCACAAACGTTTTACCAGTACCTCCTGGCGCATCCAAAAAGAAAATTTCTCCAACGTTGTTATCGACACAATGCATTATCGTATCATAAATGTCTTTTTGTTCCGACGTTAACTTGGAAATGTTATTTTGTACATACGACAATAGCTCACTCGTACTGTAACTTTGTTCACGATCCAATTCTACACATGTCGAAACAGCAGCGATACGGTTAGGTGAAGGCATTCCCAAACCCTGAAGAGGTTTGTTTGCCATACTTATGCAAATATCTTCTATAACAACTAAAGTGTAGTTATAAATTTCTGGTGTAAAATCAAAAGTCATGTCTGACGTCTCTAACTGTTTTCGATGAAGTATATCTTCGGACATTTTTGACTTATATTTTTCCCATAACTCTGTAGGAGCTGATGGAGAGCAAGTTGTTAAAATGATGCCAAACAATGCACGAATTTGACTTGGGGTTGACGTTTCGCACGCGTCATTGATGCAGTTATCCAGTGTTGGTCATTCTCCAATAAATTCAGAGCTTGGCATGCACTACGGTAAGTGTCATGTATAGTACCATTTACAGTCCTCAAATACTCAAAGGATGTCGGACCGGGTACATTCACCAAAAGCAGGCGTAGAAAGAAGCATTCATGTTGATTGGGGTGAACGGTGTAGAGTCTTCCTATCGTGGTATCTTTGAAGATGGTAGGTTGGCCGTCGACTGACTTACCCTGTTTTCGACGTTCAAATACTTTATTTTTAGTATTCCACGTGTAATACGAAGGCACTTCAGTATACAGCAGTTTTTTCGCAAAAGAATCATTTTTGCAAAGCGAAAAAAAAGCTGTTAATGTTGTATCCGGTGGATTCAGGACTCTTTGTTGCACGTTGGTTTCCGTGAAATAAACACGTTGACCATTCTGTAAATGTACCGCTAAGTGAACAACAGCTGGACTACGTTCATGTATCGGAAATGAAAGAATTCGCCAAACAGCTTCATTACTGCTTATGTATCTTCCAGCCTGATATTCTACGATTTCATCGAAATCTTTGATTTCGGACTGCAAGCCAAAAACTGCCATGTCACTGCCTTTGTTGACGTATTTACATATATATTTTATTGCCTTTACGGAGTTACAGTATTCAACGTTTATATGTGCATTAAATGTTTTGGATAATAAAGGGGAATATGGAACAACCCACTGGTTATCTACTTCGATGGTGGTACCGTTACGCTTCTTTATTATTGCTGTTTTACCGCCATCTTCAGTAGATCTTCTTCTATATTGTGGGTAACCATCATTGCCAGTAATTGTTGTGGGTACTAAAAGTCGAGGATATTGCTTTGTGCACCTTCCTTTGGCCATGCATGGTGAATTTTCGTTCAGTGCACCGCAAGGTCCATGTATCATATTTTTTACAATAATATCATGTAACCCCTTATCGACATTTTTATCAGGTATTTCAGCGGAAATCACATCATCAATTTCGTTTGAAGTAATTTTTTTATGTAGCCAGATTAGTATATGTGCGTGTGGCAAACCTCGTTTTTGCCATTCCACTGAGTACATCCAGCATCGCACTGACCCAAACACTTCATGTTTTACAAGGTAGTTTATCAGTGATTTCAACTTTTGCCGGAAGACACGTGCCGTAATGTCATGCCTATGAACCGCCGATTGTCCTTGAAGTAAAAGCTGCAGTATCTCGTCCCAAGATTGATTACATGTAAATGTAATAAATAAATCTGGACGACCATAGAGACGAACATACGCAATAGCATCTTGAGCATATTCATGCATATGACGTGGACTGCCAGCATATGACGAAGGTAAAATTGTTAATCTTCCAACGTTTGTGGTATTACCGTCATTTATAACTGCATCTCGCAAATGAATGTATTGTTCAGAGCGGAGCTTGGTCTGATTCAGGCGGATATATAGCAAACGTTCTGATTCAATTTTTGCATACATATCCACGACAAATTGGTGAAACAATTCACGGCATTTTAAAATATAATTTTCTTCATCCTGCCGAATCATTAGTCTATAGGAATAATAATGCATTGCACTGCATTTCTTATTCATTTCTTTGTTAGTGGCTGGATTCATCAATTTAATATTAAAGTGATAGCCGTCGGCTCCATCCCAAAAAATGATAGGATATTGTAGGGCATCGTAGCATCGATGAGTTTCAGCAATTCTTAACAACTGGGCGTTTCGCTTATGTAGAATAATATCTCGAGGTAAAAACTGATCACCGACCATAACGATTGCCACTTCGTCGATAGTCGGAGCATTGTATCTACGCACATGTTGGCCAGGAGGCGTTTTGTCAGCGGAAATAACAATTTTATGAGTATCAGTAGGCATCAAATCGATGGCTGTTTTGAACAGACGCACTAAATTATTATTTTCGTGGAAAAGATGTTGCAATTGGGAAACGATTGTCCTTTCAACGTTGGGAGAAATTTCGCAACGTGCATTCAATTCAGAATTTCTATCACTGATGAAGTACAATTGTAAAAATTTATGATTCTCGCCTAATAATGGTAGAAGGGACCCTGCTTTATGATAAATTTGCCCTTTTACTTTAAAAGTAGACATAAATTGATCTGGATTTTCGATTTGGGCTCCAAACGACGTCATTTGGAAACATGAGTTGTATTGTCTGATTTTTGACAAAAAACGCTTAGATTCTGACGTAGTTCCAGTAAGGAAAGTCTTCAATGGCTCTGGTGGTGCAGCCAATAGAGGAAGTTTAACTTTTCCTGAGGCGCAACACATTCCCATTGTTTCACCATTGAATTTCAAGGCCTTGCAATAGGGACAAATTTTGGACATTGTCCCGATTTGAACACAGCTACTCAAGCTATAATCATCGACTGGGTTGTACCTGAATGCCAGGCGATAACTTTCAGATTGCTCTGATTCCTCGGCACGCTTTCTTTTCTTACTTTCTCTATCAGCAGCAAGCCTGATTTCCTGCTGGTCTTTTGATTCCTCGGCACGCTTTCTTTTCTTACTTTCTCTATCAGCAGCAAGCCTGATTTCTTGCTGTTCTTGTAATTCCTCGGCCCGCCTTCTTTTTTCACATTCTGTTTTAGCAGCAAGTCTGCTTCTGCGTTGCTCTGGTAGTTCCTCGGCATGCTTTCTTTTTTCACTTTCTCTTTTAGCAGCAAGTCTGCTTTCGCGTTGCTCTGGTAGTTCCTCGGCATGCTTTCTTTTTTCACATTCTCTTTTAGCAGCAAGTCTGCTTCTGCGTTGCTCTGGTAGTTCCTCGGCATGCTTTCTTTTTTCACATTCTCTTTTAGCAGCAAGTCTGCTTCTGCGTTGCTCTGGTAGTTCCTCGGCATGCTTTCTTTTTTCACTTTCTCTTTTAGCAGCAAGTCTGCTTTCGCGTTGCTCTGGTAGTTCCTCGGCATGCTTTCTTTTTTCACATTCTCTTTTAGCAGCAAGTCTGCTTCTGCGTTGCTCTGGTAGTTCCTCGGCATGCTTTCTTTTTTCACATTCTCTTTTAGCAGCAAGTCTGCTTCTGCGTTGCTCTGGTAGTTCCTCGGCATGCTTTCTTTTTTCACTTTCTCTTTTAGCAGCAAGTCTGCTTTCGCGTTGCTCTGGTAGTTCCTCGGCACGCTTTCTTTTCTGACTTTCTCTATCACCAGCAAGTTTTCTGGCATAGACTCTTTGAGCATCTTCATCAGTCATTATAAACTTAAGCATTAATAGAATTCTACACGAACATCCGTCTTATATAACTTGAATGACGTCACGCCTTCAAAGCAAAAATGATGCCTTCAAAGCAAAAATGATGGCAGCTAATTTCATGACGTCAGCCGAAACATGACGGCGAACATATGTCTTATATAACTTGAATGACGTCACCTTCAAAGCAAAAATGACGGCAACTAATTTCATGACGTCAGCCGAAACATGACGTCACCTGACACATCCATCCACACATCCATCCACACATCCACAGACAGACAACTTATTTTTATATATATAGATATATATATATATATATATATATATATATATATATATATATATATATATATATATATATATATATATATATATATATATGTATATATAAATAAGCTGTTTGTCTGCTACACTATCTTCTATATATATAAAAATAAGTTGTATGTATTTTTGTGTTGAGGGTTTGCATATGACGTCTGAAAAATAAAGAAGAAAAAGAAAACTGAAAAAAGAAAAAAACTAAAAAAACTAAAAATGATAAAAACAAAAAAAGACGACCGGAACACTCAAAGAAAAATTATAGACCGGGACACAAATGACGACCGGAACACAGGGAATATAAATCACGACTGGGATACAGGGACAACTACAACGGGGACGCCGGGGGCCCAGGGGGGAAATATAAATGACGACAGGGACACAGGGAATGTTCGATTTGTAATCGCCATCAACAAAGCTCAAGGGTATTCTTTTGAAAAATGCGGTATAGATCTGAATACGGATTGTTTTTCCCATGGACAATTATAGGTTGCATGTTCAAGAGTCGGTAAATCTGACAATCTATTTATATGCACAGACAATGGGATAGCGAAGAATGTTGTATATTCGCAAGTTTCACGTAGTTAAAAAGATAAATATATATTTATATATATATATATATATCTATGTTCACAGATGGGACACAGGGACACAACTGCAATGGCGCGTAACTAATATGGAGCGTAACGACTTACGCACGCGGGGGGGGGGGGGGGCTTGGGGGTTGGCGCGAAGCTCCCCCCCCAAATAGGTGTTGGTATGGCGCGAAGCGCCACACAAACAGCTAGTTGTAGGATAATTATACACGCATTGCTTTTGTAATACAGCGAAAAGCCGTCTATTTTACTATTTCTATCAGCCGCAAGCCTGGTTTCGCAGTGCTATTTTTGTTTTTTCTTATTTCTTAGTTATTTTTTTTTATTGTGTTTCTTTTTTTAATTTTTTCTTTATTTAGTTTTTTACAGCGTGAAAACAGGCTTGCGTCTCAAAGAGAAATTACTAAAAAATCGTGCCGAGGAAGCTGCTCAAGGAGTTAATGCCAAAAGGCTCGCGGCTCAAAGAGAAATTACCAAAAAAATATCGTGCCAAGGAATCACAAGAACAACGTGAAAACAGGCTCGCGGCTCAAAGAGAAATTATCAAAAGAAAGCTTGCCGAGGAATCACAAGAACAACGCGAAAACAGGCTTGAGGCTCAAAGAGATAATGCCAAAAGAAAGCGTACCTAGAAATCACAAGAGCAACCTGACAATTATCGCCTGGCATTCAGGTACAGCCCAGTCGATGATTATAGCTTGATTAGATGTGTTCAAATCAGGACTATGTCTAAAATTTGTCCCTATTGCAAGGCCTTGAAATTTAATGGTGAAACAATGGGAATATGTTGCGCCTCAGAAAAAGTTAAACTTCCTCAACTGGCTGCAGCACCAGAGCCGTTGAAGACTTCGCTTACTGGAACCACGTCAGAATATGAGCGTTTTTTTATCAAACATCCGAAAATATAACTCATGTTTCCAAATGACGTCGTTTGGTGCCCAAATCGAAAATCAAGATCAATTTATGCCTATTTTCAAAGCAAAAGAGTACATTTATCATAGACCAGGGTCCCTTCTACCATTCTCAGGTGAGAATTATAAATTTTTACAACTGTACTTCGTCAGTGATAGCAATTCTGAATTGAATGCAGGTTGCAAAACTTCTCCCGACGTTGAAAGGTCTATCGCTTCCCAATTGCAACATCTTTTCCACGAAAACAATGATTTAGTACGCCTGTTCAAAACAGTAATCGATGTGATGCCTACTGATACACACAAAATTGTTATTTCCGCTGACAAAACGCCTATTGGTAAACATGCGCGTAGATACAATGCTCCAACTATCGACGAAGCGGCAATCGTTATGGTCAGTGATCAGTTTTTACCTCGAGTTATTATTCTTCATAAGCGAAAAACATATATATATATATATATATATATATATATATATATATATATATATATATATATATATATATATATATATATATATATATATATATATATATATATTCACAGGTGGTATACAGGGACACAACTACAATTGCGCGTAACGACTTACGCGCGTGGGGGGGGGGGGGGGGGGGCGCGAAACACACCCACCAACACCTAGCCAACCTCAAGCATCACCCGCGCGTGTAAGTCGTTACGCGCCATATAAGTTACGCTCCATTGTAGTTCTGTCCCTGTGTCCCACCTGTGAATATAGATAGATATATATATGTTTTTAACAACTTAAAAATTGCGAATATATAATATTCTTCTTTCTCCCATTGCCTTTGCATATAAATAGATTGTCAGGTTTACCGACTCTCGAAGATGCAACATATAATTATGCATGGGAAAATAATCCGTATTCAGATCTTTACGGTATTTTTCTAATGATTGCCCTTGGGCTTTGTTGATGGTAGTTGCTAATCGAATATTTCCTGTGTCCCCGTTGTCATTTATATATTCCCCATGTGTCCTTCCGGCGTCCTTGTTGTAGTTGTGTCCCTGTGTCCCGGTCGTCATTTATATTCCCTGTGTTCCGCTTGTCATTTGTGTCCCGGTGTCCCGGTCTGTAATTTCTCTTTGAGTGCCCCAGTCGTCATTTATATTCCTTGTGTCCTGGTGTCCCAGTCTGTAAAATACGACAATAGATCAATTGTGTTTTCACTTTGTTCACGATCCCATTCTACACATTTAGAATTAGAAGCAATACGATTAGGTGAAGGCATTCCCAAATGCTTGAGAAGTTTATTTACAATAGATAAGCACAAATCTTCAATCATAACTAAACTGCAGTTATAAATTTCTTTTGTAAAGTCCAAGGTCATATTTGACCTTTCTAGCCGTATTCGGTGGAGTATATTAAAGGTCATTTACGATTTGTATTTCTCCCATAACTCTGTAGGAGATGAAAGAGAGCAACTTTTTCTGGAAGACATGGACCGTAATGTCATGTCTATGAACCGGCGATTGTCCAGGATGTAAAAGCTTTTGTATGTAATCCCAAGATGGATTATATATAAATGTAATAAATGACGAATCATTAACCTATAGGCATAATATTTCATTCCGCTGCATTTTGATCCATTTCGTTGTTAGTGGCTGGATTTATCAATTTAATATTAAAGTGATAGCCGTCGGTTCCCTCCAAAAAAAATGATAGGATATTGTAGGGCATCGTAGCATCGATGAGTTTAATAAAAACATCTCTTTGAAACGCTTTCTTATATACTTATAATGACGTCATATACAAAGCTTTTGACGTCATATACAAATCACCGACCATAACGATTGCCACTTCGTTGATAGTTGCATATCAGTAGGCATCAATTCGATTGCTGGTTTGAACAGAAGCAATAAATAATAATTTATGTGGAAAATATGTTGCAACTGTGAAACTATAGTCCTTTCAACGTCGTTTTTTTATCATCGGTTTCACGTTCAAGTGGTTTGGTTTGTTTTACATTGACTTGTCTTTTGTCACTATAAAATATATATCGCCGAATCTTTTTTTTAAACTAAAATCTGGTAGGCATTGATGAGTTTATCCAAATAAAAATCCAAAACCAAATCATCGTCGCTATCATTTTCAGTTTTGATACGTTTTGACTCTCGCTGTCCAGGTTGTTTCAGGTTGCTCTTGTTATTCCTCGGCAAACTTTCTTTTGGTAATTTCTCTTTGAGACGCAAGCCTGTTTTCACGCTTCTGTTTTGATTCCTCGGCCCGCTTTCTTTTCATACTTCTTCTATTAGCCGCAAGCCTGTTTTCACGCTGTTGTTGTGATTCCTCGGCATGCTTTCTTTTCTTACTTTCTCTATTAGCCACAAGCCTTTTAGCATTAGGTCTTTGAGCAGCTTAATTGGCTGTTTCTTCTGCCATTATAGGCTCTTCAGTCATTTTAATATCTATATTAAAAATTTCTCTGACATCAGCCTTTGACGTCATAACAAAAATGACGTCAGTCGACAAACAACTTCATGACGGCATAATGCTCAATCCTTATAATGACGTCAGTCAACAAACATGACGTCAGTAGACACACAAACATGCCGTCAGTCAACACACAAACAACTTATTTATATATATATATATATATATATATATATATATATATATATATATATATATATATATATATATATATATATATATATATATATATATATATATATATATATATATATATATATATATATATATATAAAAATAAGTTGTTTGTCTGTCTGTCGACTGACGTCATGTTTGTGTGTCGACTGACGTCGTGTTTGTCGACTGACGTCATTATAAGGATTGAGCTGTATGTCGTCATGAAGTTGTTTGTCGTCTGACGTCATGTTTGTCGACTAACGAAACTACAGACCGGGACACCGGGACACAAATGACGTGTTATGTCTGTTATAACGTAATAGAGGCAACAATCTTGACAGGGCCTTTTGAGGGTGAGGCTTTTCTTATTCCACGCATTCTCATGATTCCAATGGATCTGCCTTTTCAACCTAAAAGATTGCAATTCCCAATTTGATTAGCATATTTAGTTTTCAGTCCAGAACCACTAAAGCTATTATGTAAATATCAAAAATATTTATGTTGTCTGAGCAATAATTTTTAGTTTTTATTTCAAAATAGAAAATTACCTGACAATTTTAGAATTATATCTATCTATATATATAAAAATAAGTTGTCTGTCTGTGGATCAGGTGACGTCATGTTTCTGTGTCGACTGGCGTCATGAAGTTAGTTGTCGTCATTTTTGCTATGACGGTGACGTCATTAAAGATATTTAAGACATATATGTTCACGTAGAAATCTATTAATGTTTAAGTTTAAAATGACTGATGAACTTACAATGGCAAAAGCCGATGAAGATGCTCAAAGAGTCTATGCCAAAAAACTTGCTGCTGATAGAGAAAGTCAGAAAAGAAAGCGTGCCGAGGAATCAACAGAACAGCAAGGAAACAGGCTTGAGGCTAAAGAACGCAAAACCGCGCAGTTAGATGAAGATCCACCTGGACAGCGAGAGTCAAAACATATCAAAACTGAAAATGATAGCGATGATGATTGGGTTTGGGATCTTGTATATATATATATATATATATATATATATATATATATATATATATATATATATATATGGCGTGAAGAGCAGCACCGACAGCTAGTATATATCTTCTATATCTATACAAATAAGTTGTATGTCTGTTATGTCGGTTACACTATGTTGCGCCAGATTATATCTTCTATATATAAAAAAATAATTGTATATATTTTTGTGTTGAGGGTTTGCATATGACGTCTGAAAAATAAAGAAGAAAAAGAAAACTGAAACTAAAAATGTTAAAACTGGGAATTGCATAAATATTTCAAAATATTTTGACAATAGATTAAAGTAATTCGAAAACCTTAAAACAGATACTTAAAATTTTAAGGTTTAATATAAATTGTTGAGCTTTAGCATGCTTGGCACGTGAAGATTTTTCCAACTATCAATGTTGACAAATTGAAAAAGATTGAAAAACAAAGCAAAAGCGTGTAGTGTAGTTAGAAGAAAATCAACCTGGACAGCGAGAATCAAAACGTATCAAAACTGAAAATTATAGCGATGATGATTGGGTTTGGGACATAGACTTGGATAAGGTCATCAATGCCTACCAAATTACTGTTAAAAAAACAAGTTTCGGCGATGTTTATTTCATAATGACGAAAGACAAGCTCCTCAATCGAAGACCTCACCAGCTTCGCCTCCTTCTCTAACATCCTGCCAACGGTCGTTTTGGGTCTCCCTGACTTGTGGAGGCCAGGGGATATCCAACACCATATGTCATGAGGTAGCCTTCCATCACCCAGTCGCACCATGTGCCCCCAATACATCCATCCTCGCTTTCTAATGGCATCAAGTATAGGGGTATAATTTGTCATGGTATAAATCTCATCATTTCTTATTCTCTCAATCCAATGCATATTTAAAATAGATCTTAGGCAGTTATTATCGAATGCCCGTAGCCGTTTTCCTAGTTGCGCAGTGATACTCCAAGTTTCACCACCCTATATAGGACGGAGAGGACATTGCTATTATAAATTCTGAGTTTTAGCTTCTGGGAACATTGGCTATTTCTCTAAGCATTCTGAGACAATTGAAGGTAGAGCCAGCCAATGCTATTTGGCACAAAATTTATCTTTCAGGATTGGTATCTTGCGTAAGAATGCTGCCTAGATATTTGAACACTCTCACTACTTCAATTTCCTCATTGTTCTAATCTGTCAATTTCATCTAAGTCTGAAATGACCACATTTGACATTGATTTACATCCACTTCCACGAAGCAAAAAATGTATGACTATGGCAAATAACAGTGGCAATAGAATGCAGCCCTGTCTTACACTCGACTGAACGGTGAACCAGTCCGTTAGGCCACCCTCGGTTTGCACTGCGAACATAATATCAAGGTATAGTGCTTTAATTATATTTACAATTTTAATTGGGATCCCGTTATGCATTAAAATTTTCCACATGGTCTCGCGGTGTATCGAGTCGAAGGCCTTAAGAAAGCCAATGAATACTGTGAGAAATTGAACCTGCGATTCATTAGATTCTTCGAGCAGGACTCTCAGGGTAAATTTTAGCTCACAACACCATCTATTTTGGCGGAATCCATGTTGTTCATCTCTCAGAATATTCTTAACTTTACTTTGAATTCTACAGAGAATAATTTGGCACAAAACCTTGCTGCCAACTGATTGTAAAACGATGCCTCTCCAATTATCACATTTAGTCTTTTGTCCTTTTTTGAAGAGTTTGACAATTACTGCCTTTGACCATTCACTCGGGACTTTTTCATCATCCCAAACACGTGACAAAAGTTCAAACATGGGCACTGCTAGGGCGCTTCTACCATATTTGAACAGTTCTGGGGGTATGCCATCGTTGACGGCTGCCTTTCCGTTTTTCAAAATCACTAGAGCCTCTTTTACTTCACTCAGCAAGAGAGGTCCGGAATATATTCCAAGATCGAACACTGTTTCTTTAGGGATATTTAAAGAAGTTGTGGGAGGCACCTGATTTAATACCTCGGTGAAATGTTCCGTCAAGCGTCGATTTATGTCATCCGTCTGGGTTAATAAGATGCCTTCGTTGTTTTCAACTTGGGTTGAAGAAGCCTTCAAAATACCCGCAAGCTCCTTTTTATAGCGCACACAGTAAGACTATCTCCCCACCTGGTGGCTACTTCAGCCTGACCAGCCATAGTTTTGAGAAACGCCCTCTTATCATTCCTCTTCCGTGTTTTGACTTGTTTATTGAGACGCTTATACTGCACTTTTAAATCATCAAGATATTCTCTAGTGCATGTCGTGTTATGCTCATGTCTATCAACGAGTATTTTGACTTCTGCCCTTTGATCAATGATATCCCAGGTACTTTCAGATATCCACTGCTCTTTCTTTTTCCTGTTATATCCCGAAACTTCTTTTGTCCCTTCTTTCAGGGACTCAACGATCTTTTCCCATTGATTATCAATAGACAACTCGTCCCTTAGCATAGAAAACTTATTTGACAAAGTAGATGTATACTTTTGTAATACACACGGGTCCTGCAGTTTTCTCACATTAAATCTTTTTAGTGACCACTGGGGTTTTATGACAGTTTTCAGTTTCAGCTTAAATTTAACAACAACAAGTTGATGGTCGGAATAGCAGTCGGCACCTCGAAAGGTCCTAACATCCTCTAAACAACGTCGCCTGTGCTTGGCAATTAAAATATGGTCTATTTCATTTCTTGTTAAGCCATCAGGCGAATTCCCAGTATATTTGTGTATTTGTTTATGAGGGAACCATGATGCGCTGACGATAAGTTCATGAGTTGTACAGAAGTCAATTAAACGTACGCCATTATCATTGATTTCCCCCAGTCTATGGTTTCTGCACGGGAACGCCTCTAATATCATCTTGACGCTTCTTATGAGTTTTAAAGCTCTCACAAGATCACCGTCCTTTTGTAGAAGTGACTCTGCTAATGGTTTCATCAGAGAAGAAAATGAATTCAAGCATACCAGTCTTATCAACGTGTCTCATTTCTCAATGCAATAACCTAGTAGATGTGCTTTACTGCTGGCCTCTTGGTCTAGCCAGCCTTCCATATCCTCCAGAGAAGAAATAATAGACAAGAAGGAATTCCAGAACCGACTGATTATCTCATGTTTCTCTACAAATCTTGTGGTACGAGGACCAATGAGGGTCTAAGCTCTATTGGTGTCTGACATTACATGTTTTTTTTCAGAAGGCTTGTTCGTTTGGCACACGAGTTGAAAACAGAGATGGTTTTTCGTAAGACATCTTGCGCATTCCGTAGAATTGGGACTGAAACTATCATCGAACATAAAAGATTAATGACATAGCTTACAGATTAAAAATAATCTGCAAGTTGGTAACTGCACTTCTTATCGGCAGCAGCCCCATTTACCAAGTTTGACATGCTAGCGGATTTTTCATAGGCCTGGCCGATGCGCTTTATCATATCTAAGCTGGAAATTTTTAACTTTACTTAAAAGTGGCCTGCCGAGGCTTTTGCCGTCTAGCCTTTCTTCAAAATTTCGGCTGTTGTTAGCCTTTTCATCTTCAGCGAGCCCCGATAAGGTTTGAAAGGAGTCGACTACGATAACATGATCTTCTCAGATTGCGTAATCCTTTTCCGATTTGTAAACATATGGACACGCAACTACCATAAGTTGCCTTGTTTGTCTATCCGTGGATTCATCGACAATGAGACACCAAACTCTTGCTGTGTTAACTTTTCTGACTGCCTCGGACTTTATAAGTTCTCAAATCAGCCCAATTAGTTTATTTTGGATCTGCTTACTAGTGTATATTGCGTTTCTAGGTGCAGAATCTATAAGCCCTTGAAGCCTCAAATTGCCCCCCTGAACACAATACCGAAGCAAGTGACAGAAATTACCATCTTTTTCTGGTGCGAAAACATTAGGGCCCTGATTATCAAGTTTACCATCGGCTCGGTGGCCATGAAGGGGAATATTCTGTACCACACAAAGTTTAATTGTTTCCACAATGCTTGTAAATAGTTCACAGTTTCGATGTATATGTTTCGTTTTTGAGAATCCAAGGTATTCCTGACATCTTGACGGCCTTGCTTGAACGAAGCTAAAAGCACTACAACTCTTCACTCTTAATTCATATAATACTGTGACTTGGAATGTTGTGTAGGTGTACCATCTTTTCTAGTCTGGTTTGAGCAGTCTTTCAGTAGTTTTAAGACGAGCTGACCCATCTTTCGGCCCCAACCTCAGACACAGCAGACCACCCTCCACCGCTATTGGAGATTCTCATTATGACATAAACATTACACTCGTGTTCTTGGTCCCTCGTGTTCTTGGCGACGGCTCACCGCAAGCCAGAGAACCCGGTCAAGAAGCTTAATGTTAAGTTGACAAGTAACTTTACCCCCCTTTTGTCTTTGTATAAAAGTTGGATCTTTGGCTTGTATCCTTGGCTTCCATCTTTTGTTAAGAAAACAAAAACCATATCATAGCAAAACTGAAGTTAGAGGAAAGATTGATGTCGGTGTCCAGTGAAGAGGATGTACTGCTAACTGGGTGTTTCGTCTCCATCTGCTGCATCTTGGTTCTTGTATTATCCCTCTATCCTTCCGGTAGCTGATCAGAATATTCCTCTTCAATTTCTGTATCAGAATCGTGGGAAAAAGCCGGTGGTAAAAGCTTGTTATCCTTGTCGGAGTTTGTGAGGAGTGTCTCTGTAGTCGAATCTGTGTGAGAGTTAGAGGCAACGATTAACGGTAAACTTGAAGCTATCGTCAGAGTCTTTGAATTTGAATGAGCATCCTTAACTGAGGGAAAAGATAGAATTGAGGCATCTAAAAAAATTTTTTTTTTGTTTTTTTCTTGTTAAAGGAAACCCTTTAAAAAAAATATGCATTTAAGGTAGGCAGCCCAAAAAAATTGATATTTTTCTCAATACTCGTCGACAGTAAATCAACAGTGTCTAAGCAAAATTGTTTTTCTGAGTTGAGTTTTTTTTTCTAAGCGAATTTATAGGGTTTCAATAGTTCTGTCTTATTATTATATTGACCTCCAGTGCTCAATCAAGTACTAAATGATCAATTCTGAGCATTCCTCTCATTTGAACCAGTTAGGTCATATTTGTTTCTTTGTAAAATTCCCCATTAAGTGGTAAATTTTTTTTTTAAATATTGGAAAAAGTAAGGTCTTGAGATCTATCTATTTCTAATACAATACAAGGGAACGCAAGTGGTTGAAAAATCTTGTCTTAGCCTTTGGTCTACTACCTACATCGGTAAGTTTGACGTAGGCTAAATGATTCACAAGGTTCAAAAATTTCAAGTTCTATCGTCCCTTCAAGACCATTTGGGATACTATTCAGATTCTTTTGATTGCCCTTGTCTCCTTCCTTCTCGTCATTCAATACCCCAATATTACCCCTATATTTTTTTTTATAATTACTCTAAAATTATGGGAAGACAAATAGATAATGACCATATCAATGTCTACCTTATCGTATATTATTTCGTCTACCATAGATACAGCTTCATTGATAGAAGCAAATTTCTTGGAACCCATCTGCAAAAGAGAAGTGATAGCCTACTATAAACCATGTGAAAAATATTAGGTCTGCAAAACGCCCAACGTTTCCGATTGGGAACACTTTTAGTTAATTGATACTGCATCCTCTGTTTTTTGACACTTTGGTGCAATTATTTCATAGATTCAATGAGTGGTGACTATAGAACAACCAAACACTAAGACAAGAGGTTTCAACAACTTGCGTTCCCTTGTATTGTATTAGAAACAGATAGATTTCAAGACCTTACTTTTTCCAATATTTCAAAATTCCAGAGAACCAAACGAAAAAATTTGAAAATCTCTCTGATTCTTATGACACTTTAAGGGACGCTTAAAATTTTACCTAGCTGCTACTGTGTTAGTCAGAAAAGATTTAAAGTAAGGTTTTTCCCAGATGGGAACGTTCGGGACTAATGGGTTAAGTTAAAAATTATTAAAGCTGATGTCAAAACGAAATTTTGACCGTGTTTTAACAAAACACATTAAATTGAGATAAGGCAAAACTGGCAAGACCATTCATTAATGAAGTGAACAATATCATCATAAGAAAACGCTGTATATCTACTTAAGGCGCATTTTGAGAATACTTTTTTTTTCACCGCTTAACGGTGAATTTTACAAAGAAGCAAATATGACCTAACTAGTTCTAACATGACCTAACTAGTCAGACACAATTATTGAAACCCAATAAATTCGCTTAGAAAAAAAACTAACTCAGAAAACAATGCTGCCTAGACACTGTTGATTTACTGTCGACGAGTGTTGAAAAAATATCAATTTTTTGGGGCTGCCTACCTTAAATGCACATTTTATTTTAAAGGGTTTCCTTTAACAAGAAAAAAACAAAACAAAATTACTTTTAGATGCCTCAAGTCTGTGTTTTCCCTCAGTTAAGGATGCTCAATCAAATTAAAAGACTCTGACGATAACTTCAAGTTTACCGTTAATCATTGCCTCTAACTCTCACACAGATTCGACAACAGAGACACTCCTCACCAACTCCGCCAAGGATAGCAAGCTGTCACCACTGACTTTTTCCCACGATTCTGATACAGAAGCTGAAGAGGAATATTCTGATCAGCTACCGGTAGGATCGAGAGATAATACAAGAACCAAGATGCAGCAGATTGAGACGACAAACCTAGTTAACAGTACATCCTCTTCAATGGACACTAAGATCAAACTTTCCTTTAACTTCAGTTTTGCTATGATACTAAATGAAACAAACCAACTACCATCTGGATATATTGTTGTTTTCTTAACAAAAGATGGAAGCCAAGGATACAAGCCAAATTTCCAACTTTTATACAAAGACAAAAGGAGGGTAAAGTTACTTGTCAACATAAAATTAAGCTTCTTGATCGGGTTCCCTGGCTTGCGGTGAGCCGTCGCCAAGAACACGAGGGACCAAGAACACGGATGTAATGTTTGTTTCATAATGAGAATCTCCAATAGCGGTGGAGGGTGGTCAGCTGTGTTTGAGGTTGGGGGGCGAAAAATGGGTCAGCTCGTCTTAAAACCATTGAAAGACTGTTCAAACCAGACAAGAAAAGATGGTACACCTATACAAAATTCCAAGTCACAGTACCATATGAATTAAGAGTGAAGATTAGTAGTGCTTTTAGCTTTGTTCAAGCAAGACCTTCAAGATGTCAGGAATACCTTGGGCTCTCAAAACCGAAACTGATACACCAGAACTGTGAACTATTTACAAGCATTGTGGAAACAATTAAACTTTGCATGGTACAGAATATACTCCTTCGTGGCCACCGGGACGATGATAAACTTGATAACCTGGGCCCTAATGTTTTCGCACCAGAAAAAGATGGTAATTTCTTACTCCTACTTCAGTATTGTGTTCAGGGGGCGATTTGCTGCTGCAAGGGCTTATAGATGCTGCACCTGGAAACGCAACATACACTAGTAAGCAGATCCAAAATAAACTAATTGGGCCAATTTGAGAACTTATAAAGTCCGAAGCAGTCAGAAGAGTTAACACAGCAAGTGTTTGGTGTCTCATTGCAGACGAATCCACCGATAGAAAGACAAGGCAACTTATGGTAGTTGCGTGTCGTTATGTTCACAAATTGGAAAATGATTACGCAATCTGAGAAGATCATGTTATCGTAGTCGACTCCTTTCAAACCTTATCGGGGCTCGCTGAAGATGAAAAGGCTAACACCAGCCGAAATTTTGAAGAAAGGCTAGACGGCAAAAGCCTCGGCAGGCCACTTTTAAGTGAAGTTAAAAATTCCAGCTTAGATATGATAAAGCGCATCGGCCAGGGTTAAGAAAAATCCGCTAGCATGTCATGCTTGGTAAATGGGGCTGTTGGCAATAAAAAGTGCAGTTACCAACTTGCAGATTATTTTTAATCTGTAGGCTATGTCATTAATCTTTCATGTTCGATGATAGTTTCAGTCCCAATTCTACGGAATGCGCAAGATGTCGTACGAGAAACCGAAACCATCTCTGTTTTCAGCTCGATTGCCAAGCGAAAATGGCTTCATAAAACAAAACATGTAATGTCAGACACCGATAGAGCTTAGACACTCATTGGTCCTCGTACCACAAGATTTGTAGAGAAGCATGAGATAATCAGTCGGCTATAGAATTCCGTCTTGTCTATAATTTCTTCTCTGGAGGATGTGGAAGGCTAGCTGGACCAAGAAGCCAGCAGTAAAGCAGATTTACTAGGTTATTGTATTGAGAAATGAGACACGTTGATTAAACTGGTATGCTTGAATCCGTTTTCTTCTCTAATGAAACCATTATAAGAGTCACTTTTACAAAAGAACGGTGATCTTTTGAGAGCTTTAAAACTCATAAGAAGTGTCAAAATAATATTAGAGGAGTTCCCGTGCAGAAACTGAGTTCCAGTCTCTCTATACGGAAGTCAAGAAAATTTCAAAAAATGATGTTTCCATGAAATCCGTCCAACGACACATAGGCTTGCACTGTGTCTACCGAACAAGTGTCATAAATCTGAATCCAGAAGATCACTACAGGATGGTGGCATTCATCCCAGCCTTGGACGCCCTTCTCCTTAATTTTCTCGGAAAGATACAGCTCCCATTTTGATCATGTGGCTAAGCTTTCATTGCTAATTCCAACTATTGTCCATAGCAAGAATTAAGCTGATATGAAGGAAGGGTAGGAGAAGTATATGGACCATTCTAAGTGGCACATTTATTGATTTGAAAATGAAATTCCAGATCTGAATGAGTCACTAGTCAAACGTTGCAACGGAGAAGCCGAAGATAGCCATTTCGGCGCTCAACAGCTGTCAGGAGCAGATTTTATCCAACATCTTTGCATTGCTCAGAATCCTTGCGATGCTTCCAGTTTCAACATGTAAAGCAGAAAGATTTTTTTCCAAGTTCAACATAATGTGTTCTGCACAAAGAAGCATAATATCAGAGGAGAGATTAGAGGTGCTGTTTATGCAAGTATACAGGAACGAACTACCGAAAACAGAAGATGTAATTAATTTTTTTTTCTATCAGAAAAGCTCGGAGACTGAATCTGATGCTCTAATATGTCCTTTTCTATCTTTTGTTCAATTTTTCGCACCTCACCATTCAAATCTTAATCTATCGATACAACAAGAATTAATCGACACTGCTGTTGTAAGTCTAAATATATTAGCTTATGTAAAGGTTTGGATTTATGTATATACCTATGTATCTAAATGTTTCTCTTTTTTTTCAAATTTAGATATTGATCACGGATTACTGATTTTGATATTCTCCTAAAAGCTACAAATTCTACCTTTTCTGTAGTGGAGATAAACTGATTACTGCTAAAATTGGTTTCTGCATTTTCAATTATGAACTATATTTTTCTAAAGCACTGTTGTAGACTTTGTTATCATAACATCCAAAATTTGTCACCTTTTTGTGGTTTTGTAAACAAGCCAATATGTTTTCCTTTTGTTTCAAGCCAAGGAACAGTTAGTTTCTTATATAGGGGTATTAGACAATGTGGTCCTAATAGTGTACTTTGTTTTTTGATCTGATTCACGTTTTAGTTATTATTGGCTATTTTAATTCTTGCTACGGGGTTTGATCGTCTCCTACTAGTCTTCTAGCTATTACCACAACTCGTACAGATATTTAAAATATCTGTTATCGCCTGGTAGTTAGGAGAGGGGGCTCCTGATGACGATTCCTTAAGCAAAATAATGCCATCTTATCTAAAGAAAAGTATATATTGCATCATCTTTATAATAATTTCTTTTAATACTTCAGTTACTACGGAATACTGCTCTTTCTTTAATTGAAAAAATGAAAAAAAGATGCCGTCGATGCAGAATTTTGTGATTACAGCAACTTCTGTTGGTTTTCAAAACAATATATTTTCCTGGTTATTCAAGTAATGGGATAGTTAGTTTCCTGTATAGGGCTATTGGACAACGCAGCTCAAGTAGTCTACCTCTTTTTTGATGTGACACTAGTTTTAGGAATTATGAGTTATTTTTTTTGTTATATGGTGTGATCGTCTCATACGAGGATGCTAACTACCACTGCAGCCCGGATAACATAAACTATTTGAAAATATGGCTCATAAAATATGGCACACTAGATAGTGTGTTGGCTGAAAAATTTGCAAGTTCAATTCGTTGTGCAGGTAATGTTTACACATTTGTCAATTTAAAGTCCAAACAAATTTGCAATTAAAACAATTCGACTAACCCCATTTATGATGAACTATGTCGATCCTTAATGTTGCAATTTTAAAACCCATTTTGTTTTGAATTACAAAGGCAATAGATGTACGAATTTCCTTTAAAATGAGCCATTATACAGCCTTCTATGATTTTCCAGTGCCCAGCTAACCAATATAGTTTCCTTACTGTTCAAGCCAAGACAGAGTAATTTTGGGTCGGTCGAATCCCGGCTTAGCCACTCATGGCATGTTACAAAACAGGTTTCTTGCGGCTATGCCAATTCGATTAAGAAAAGAGACATATATCGAATACATGCATATTTAAAACCTGACATCACAAAACTTGTTTTGCTTCATAAGTTATTAGGAAGGTGATGGGATAATCAGAAAATACGTCACAAGACTTGTTTTGTTAAAAAGAATAAAGGGGTAGCCTTGAATGTCTCTTGTTTTGGCTTTTGGCATGGAAATAAAGGCGTATCTGTCAAATATACGGGTTGTAGGTATTTCGAATAGAAGATGGCGTTTGAGAGATGAATCTCTGATGTTTAAGTGGTATTTTGAAGTCTAATCTTTTATGTGTCAAAACATTAACAAGTCTAGATAAATAGTTGCAGGTACTGGAGATTACCCCATATACCAGATTTTGATACATGTCCTTTGCAGAGGAAATCAATGGACGGTAGATCTAATATATGAAAATTCGGGTGGGGGATATTTTTCACTTACTGTCTTTTTTATCTTAGAATACCAAAACAGGATATATCTCCATAAAATTACTTGCAAACGGTATTTTCTTAATCTAGAGGGTGGGTTAAACGATAGTTCTTATTTGGAAATTTGAATAAACTTGCACTAAAAATCAGGATTGTTTAGCATACTTTTACATGTCACAAGTTATTAATTGGAAAATTTGATTATAGCCTTTGGATTTCGGAAGGAGCTTAGAAATTTATTTTCAAGAAGTTGTAAGTTATCAATCTTTATGATAATTAAATTTAAAAAGTTACACTTTTTGTCCGTTAAAAGTAAGAAGTAATATTAAAACTTTAAGAGAACAGATAATATTCTGTATATATGCCGCCTCCTTTTCAATACATCTCTCTTCGAGCTCAAGTTTTAACCACTTGAAAAAAAGTTCTCTCTTTAAGAATTCTGAATGAAGGTCTGTCTTTAGTGTAAAGAGTGGGGTATCGAGGAGGAGGCAGCCCACATATAGACTTCTCAGGTGTAAGTGCTTCTCTGCACTTTCAGCTGAAAAGAATAGTTTTCGACCTCATATAGTTAAATTTCGAGATCATAATAGTTAAGAGCTCATATAATATGAGCTCTAGCAAAATTCTAAGAATCAATAGATTGATTTAAACGGAAAATCAGAGGTTTAATGCCGGTGGGGATTTAAAATAAGAGCTCTGAGACACAAGGTCCTTCTAAATATAAAAATTCATTAAGATCAAATCACCCACACGTAAATTAAAAATATCTCATTTTTCTAATTTTTCCCCTCTCTTCAGCCCCCCATGTTGTAGAATTGGAGAACACGACTTTATCAAGTCAATTTGTGTAGGTCCCTGACATACCAATTTTCATCATCCTAGCACGTCCAGAAGCACCAAACTCGCCAAAGCACTGGACCCCCATAATTTCCCAAAATAGAGCTAATCCATTCCGGTTATTTCAATCACGTATCTACGACATTTACTTATTCTACCCAGCAAGTTACATTCCGATCCCTCTACTCTAAGCGTTTTCCAAGATTTTAGGCTTTCCCCTCCAACTCCCCCGAATGTCACTGGATCCAGTCGGGATATAAAATAAGAGCTATGAGACATGTTATCCTTCTAAAACTAAAATTTCATTAAGATCCGATCACCCGTAATTAAGTTAAAACTACCCCAATTTTTCTAATTTTTCCAAATTAAAAAACCCCAGCTCCCTCAAAGAGAATTAATCTGTTCCAATTATGTCAATCACTTGTATATATAACTTATGCTTATTCTTCCCATCAAGTTTCATCCTGATCTCTCCACTCTAAGTATTTTTCAAGATTTCCATTTAACAAGATTTCTGACCCTCTGTGTCCCCGGATCCGATTCAAATTGAAAATAGAGCATCTGAGACATAACATTCTTCTATTTATCAAGTTTCATTTAGATCCGATCACCCATTCGTAAGATACCTCGATTTTCACGTTTTCCAAGAGTTCTGGTTTCCCCCTCCAACTCTCCCCACTGTCACCGGATAAGATCGGGACTTAAAACAGGAGTTCTAAAGCACATGATTCTTCTAAATATCAGATTTTATTAAGATCTGATCATCCCTTCGTAAGTTGCAAATACCTCATTTTTCTAGTTTGCCAAATTACTCCCCCCCCCCAACTCAACCAAAGAGAGTGGATCTTTTCCAGTTATGTCAGTCTCGTATCTTGGACTTGTGCTTGTTTTTCCAACCAACTTTCATCCTGATCTCTTCACTCTAAGCGTTATCCAAGATTTTTGCCCCCCCCCAAAACACTGGATCTGGTCGGGATTAAAAATAAGAGATCTCCGTTACGAGGTCCTTCCAAATAGGAAATTTTATTAAGATCCGATTACTCCTTCGTAAGTTAAAAATACCTCATTTTTCCAATTTTTCAGAATTAGCCCCCCCCCCCCCAAACCCAGAATTCTTATACTTGACAACCAGAATGCTTATGCTTGGTCGGTCGAATAATGTCTTTTGATTTAGTTCAACGTCCCAATCAACATTCTCCGAAGCTTTCAACTTACTAATCTTAATCGTCCCTTAGATATTGCAGATATATCCTTCTGACAACCGGGATGCACATAGTATCTTGAAGATCAAAATCCCTTGAAAATTCTCGGAAAATTCCGATAAAGTCAACAATTCAAACAACTCATCAACTTAAGACTGTTCTTGACATATTGTACATGTTCCGTTTGGACAATTTGGATGCACCAAATGTCTTATTATTTAATCAATTCTCCCTTGACATTTTATTAAAGTTTTAACTTGATACCCTTAATAGTTCCTGAGATATTGTATATACGCTATTTTGAGCATACAGATGTACACTAAGTTTTTCTTATATATATTCCAGTACCTTACTCAATATGCCCTGAAAGATGCCTGAGCCTTTTGACAACTTTTATACGCTTAAACTCTTGTGATTTACTTCCATAGTAGCAGAAGTAGTAGTAGTTATGGTGATAGTAATAGTAATGGTAATAATTTTAGCACTAGAAATATTAGCAGTTGCAGAAGAAATACTAAATAAATTGACATTACATCCATTCATATGTATCAACAATATCTGAGGAGCGGCTTACATTAGTAAGATGAAACTTTCATGCAATGTTAAGGAGGATATTGAGCTAACCGAAGGGCAATATATACAAGCTACTACATTTAATCATACTGCTTGTTTACAGTTTCTAATAAGGGTAACGGTATTAAGGTGAATGTTAAGGGGATTGTTAAGCTAAAGGCTATCTTTGCGGAAGGTTGCCAAAAGAGCGTATCAACAAGATATCAGAGATGGCATAAAGTATTAAGTTGACAATTTCAGGCTTTTTGATCGGGCTGTTGAGCTAACCAAAAGACTGAGCTAACCAGAGGTACTATGAGCATACTACTACTGCTACTACTGCTACCACCACTACTATTTGTTCTACTATTGCTGTTGCTGCTCCTGTTACAACAGCTGCTAATCATAAGGCTCAGAGTAATAAGACAAAACTTTTACTGAATGTTTGGAGGGATCCTGATCCAAATAAAAACCTACTATCTGCATGTTGGCTATCTAAAGAGAGCAACAGCAATGTCTCAGGACATTCAAGTCATGTTAAGTAGAAACTATCAGAACACTATGAGGGCAATATTGAACTTATCAACCCCTTAAAAGTCATGAAGTCTTAACGAAAATCACACCATCGCATTCAATGTATCAGAAAACCATCTTGTAGAAATTTGAAATTCCTATCTAAAAAAAGGTTTGAGTAATAGCTTTGGTTTGAGTAATAATGTCCTTAAAAAAATCAGTCAGTTTGTTTCTCATCCCATCTCACACATAACTAGCCTCTCTCTTTCTTCTTGTATTTTCCCTCGTTTATTTAAAGTTGCTACTGTTGTACCTTTGCATAAAAAAGGTGATTCTTCTCTAATTTCAAATTATAGACCTATTTCTCTTCTTCCCGTCATCTCAAAGGTTGTTGAAAAAGTAGTGTATCGTCAACTCTCTACATTTGTATTTAGTACTAATTCGACTGCTGGAAATCCTCTCATCACTAACCATCAGTATGGTTTTCGTCCCTCATTCCCTACCTTGCATGCACTTTCTGATGCAATTGAGTTTGTGCGTGTTAATCTGGACAAGGGTTTGTGTGTTTTGGGTCTATTTCTCGACTTTTCAAAGGCCTTTGATATGGTTGACCACAATGTTCTTCTGTCTAAACTATCTTTTTTTGGAGTGCATGGAGTCCCATTAGAATGGTTTAGGTCCTACCTCTCAGAGAGATCTCAGTATGTTTTGGTTAACCGTACTTCTTCCTCTACTTTGCCTGTATTGAAAGGTGTCCCACAAGGCTCTGTGCTTGGACCACTTTTGTTTCTAATTTACATTAATGATCTTGTTGATATGTTCACCATTCATACCCATGCTCACCCTGTTCTTTTTGCTGATGACAGTAACTTTTTCATTGCTGCAGTGGCCATTCCATCTGCCACATCTATAGCTCAAGGTCTTCTTGATAAAGTAAAGGATTGGTGCTGGTCAAATGGTATGGCTCTTAACAGCCGAAAGAGTGCCTTCAGGACCCCTTACCGTATGCGAGACGTACAGGAGCCAATCACCCTGACTTTTGGGAACGATATTATACCACAAGCTACTATGGTGAAATTTCTTGATGTGTATCTTGACTGTTTTCTTTCTTTTAAACCGCATATAACTCACACCCGTTCCTTAATCCTCCACCAGTCTTCAATGTTGCACCGGATTAACTCATTTCTTCCTACTTTTTCAACAACCTTTGAGATGACGGGAAGAAGAGAAATAGGTCTATAATTTGAAATTAGAGAAGAATCACCTTTTTTATGCAAAGGTACAACAGTAGCAACTTTAAATAAACGAGGGAAAATACAAGAAGAAAGACAGAGGTTAGTTATGTGTGAGATGGGATGAGAAACAAACTGACTGATTTTTTTAAGGACATTATTACTCAAGCCAAAACTATCAACTGAACAACTGCTTGGAAGTTGAGAAATAATACTAGAAATCTCAGTAGCACTGCATGGGGAAAGGAAAAAAGAATTCTCTGTCACAGCAAAACAGCTTACTCTACTCGGGGGTGGAATGAGAACTGAGGGAAGTGTGGTAAAATACGAATTGAAGGCACTTGCTAAAGATTTTTGTCCACAACAGATCCATCAGCTTTCCTATAAAGAGATGGGGAAGATTGTTTGAGTTTCTTGCGGGAGAGAGCTTCATTAATTACAGTCCAAACCTTGCGCAAATTCCCTTTACACTCATTAATTCGACGCAAAAAGTACAGCTTTTTTGCTAAACGAACTGAAGAAGTGAGCACATTTTTGTAATGTTTATACTTCAGAAGATTTTCCTGTGCCTTACTTTTACATGCAGCCTTGAACAAAGATGCCTTCATATGGGTTGCATTGATCAGACCTCTAGACATCCATGGGCATTTAGGTGTAAAATTTCTTGGCCTCTTTCTAAGAGGAAAATGCTTATCCAACTGAGTGCCCATACGACACAAAAATAATCTAGTTGCACAATCAGCATCATTAGCTTAAAGAACACTAGACCAATCATTACTCTGAAGACTATGTATTAAATTATAAATTTCTCTATCTGTAAAAGTCCTAAAAGAAGACTCGCCTTTCTCATCCAAAATAATCTCTTTTTTAGGCACAGATATTGATAGATAAATAGGGAAGTGATCAGAAAGATCAGTGAAAACTAGACCAGAAGAAAACTTCAAATTAGGAGAATGAGAAGTGAAAATATTGCAGAATTTCTTGAAGGGTCAACACATGAAGGAAAAAAATTGAAGGAAGTAGCCCAGAAGAAGAAAATACATCAAAAAGATGGTCACATTCATCATTTGATCCAACATTTAACATATTACAATTAAAGTCTCCCAAAACACAAATCCGTTTTTTAGAGAAAGTCCCGACACCAGAAAGCTGATCAAGCAAATCACAGAACAGATGTGTTGGAAAAGGAGGGGGCTTATAAATCAAACAAACATTATCACATGCAATTGTCTTTTAATAATTTGTTTTATATGCAAGTTTCATGCAAGAATTTTATAATCGGAGACCTTGATGCAAAAGTAGCACAATGATAAATCATCTTGGCCTCGGATCTTAGGAAGTCCCTAGAAGATCATGGCATTGGAAAACGAAAAAAATGATTATTGCCTTATCGATTTTGACCTTACAAATTATATATCCTCATTGAGGGTAGCCTCTTTGCCCCGAAAAATATTCCTAAATGCTCTTGAATGGCTTCAGATGGCTCTGCTCATAGCCAAAAATACCAGTGTCTCGTGACTTGCAGACGGAGATCTTGCCTTAGGGATATCAGAGCCTTTTGTTGCGCAAATACTAACTCAGATCCATAATATAGTAGTAGAGCAGTGGAGATCAATATCCTGGCACCCCATAGACTGCCAGCCTATCCGCCACAATTTGATTCATCAAAACTGGCTGATCAAAATGCGATGCTTAATATTGTTACCGCATATGTACATCGATTTTGAAATCCTGGGCTAAGAAACCGATCATGAACGTATCCAGCAAGCCATCTACCATGAAGCAACACATTCAGGGGTCAAACTCCGACAGAATATGGACACTGTTCAACCAATGAAAAGAAATTAAAAAAGGCAAAACAAACATCCGGCTCTATACCCAAGGCTGCTTCTCGATTACGGGACAGTTGCCACAACACTTGTCAGTTGCCTAGTGGTGCTTTACCTGCTTCTGCATTGAAGTGATTGTCTTGTATCTATTACATTATCTAATACAGCAGATATGTAAATTTTACTGAGATTTATAGTCTAATCCACAGCGAGATGCAAGGAAGAGACACACCTATGTGAACATAATTTTTTGAAATAAGCGAGGTTGAATAGCATTGAA
Organism: Artemia franciscana; assembly: GCF_032884065.1. Lineage (NCBI taxonomy): Eukaryota > Metazoa > Arthropoda > Branchiopoda > Anostraca > Artemiidae > Artemia > Artemia franciscana. The sequence continues at coordinate 6,068,758 of NC_088867.1, read as the reverse complement.
TAGTGATATTTTACAACTCTTCTGATGTTCCTTACGTATTCAGTATCTGAAAAGCACAAATGACACTACCCTTTAGATGGTTTAAGGGGTGATATACCTTTATTTTATTCTGAAATTCTGTTTGTATTAAGTTTGACTTGATCGTTCATTTTAATCTTTCGAAGTCTAGGTTATATATATGCATACATAGTAATACAATTGAAGTGACTATTCATTTTATATTTTGCGTTTTAGTCTCATTTCTTTATACTCTAATAAAGTAGTTTCTTTCATTTAAACTGATTTGAGTCTATTTTTACAATATTAATAAAAAGAATTCAGAATAACGATTTCTATCTGCATAAATGAAGCACACAATTATCAAACAATCCGTAAGCAATAATAATTACTTCTTAGCTGAAAATGTCATCGTTTAAATTGCAGTTCTTCATAAATTGTCCAGTCAACGACAACACACTTATCAAGGGAACTTCGTCCCACTACTGTTTTATCATAAGTTGGGTTCATATAAATTCTCTTTGAACTAATTTTACATACACACAATTCACATAATTATGCTTATATAGGGCTAAGATATGAAATTGTTGGTCCAAAGCGAGGAATGACATTATCCTACATAAAATTATCTCGTTTCTGTTAACGGTTTCTACAGCGCTTTTGTAAGTAACTTCGAGAATTAAAACAAAATCATTTCTTATGGTCTTACAATAAAAAGAGAAAAAAATTTTTATAAAAGACAGAGAAAGTAAGACATAGTAAGAGAGTAAGACAGAGATAGTAAGACAGACAGAAAGACAGAGAAACAGAGAGAGAGAGAGAGAGAGAGAGAGAGAGAGAGAGAGAGATAAAACTTTAGAAGGAGTTAAATCTAGCTCAATAGCAAAATATTCAAATAATATCTCTTCATAAAGGTAATAATAATCATTCAGTTCTCTTACAGACATACTATCATTTACAAAAAAAGTCAACCCTCCCTTCTATCTACCTATTCTATTGGGAGATTTCAGGCAAACATTACCTATAATACCTAGATCAACTCCTGCAGACGAAATGAATGCTTGCCTGAAAAATTCCAATTTATGGGCACACGTAAAAACATTAAAATTAACTACAAATATGCGTGTCCGATTGCAAAACGATGACTCTGGTCAAACATTTTCAGATCAATTGCTGGCAATTGGAAACGGAAAGCTCCCAGTAGACTCAATTTCAGGACGTACACAACTACCTGCTAATTTCTGTAATTTAGTGACGCCCAAAAATGAATTGATTGAAAATGTATTTCCGAATATTCTAAACAATTATAAAAATAATAAATGGCTAAGTGAAAGAGCGATTCTTGCACCCAAAAATATAGACGTCCACGAAATCAACAATATTGTTTTGACCAAGATTCGAGACCAGGCAGTCCTGTACAAGTCAGTCGATACAGTTTTGGAACCAAATGAAGCGTTTAGTTATCCATCTGAATTTTTAAATTCCGTGGATCTTTCAGGGTTTCCACCACACGTGCTACAACTAAAAATAGGCGTACCAATAATACTTTTAAGAAATATCAACCCACCAAAGCTTTGCAATGGCACGCGACTTGCCGTAAAAAAAACAATGGAAAACCTAATAGAGGCCACAATCTTGACAGGGCCTTTTGTGGGTGAGGCTGTTCTTATTCCTCCCATTCCCATGATTCCAACGGATCTGCCTTTTCAATTTAAAAGATTGCAATTCCCAATTCGATTAGCATTTGCAACCACCATTAACAAAGCTCAAGGTCAATCATTAGAAAAATGTGGTATAGATCTTAATACTGATTGTTTTTCCCATGGACCATTGTACGTTGCATGTTCGAGGGTCGGTAAACCTGACAATCTATTTATATGCAGCGACAATTGGACAGCGAAGAATGTTGTATATTCGCAAGTTTTACGCAGTTAATTTGTATTGTATCTATCTATCTATCTATCTATATAAAAACGAGTTGTGTGTATACATGTTTGTTTGTTTGTAAAAAGAGCGTTTGCATATGACGTCATTATTAGTACATAAGGCTTTGTATATGCACAGACAATGGGAAAGCCAAGAATGTTGTATATTCGCAAGTTTTACGTAGTTTGAAACACATATATAAATCTATCTATATTCACAGGTGGGACACAGGGACACAACTACAATGGCGCGTAGCTAATATGGCGCGTAACGACTTACGCGCGCAGGGGGCTTGGGGGGGCGCGAAGCTCCCCACCAACTAGGTATATATATAGTATATATATATATAAAAATAAGTATATATATAAATAAGTTGTCTGTGTGTCTGTCGAGTGACGTCATGTTTGTGTGTTGACTGACGTCATGTTTTCGACTGACGAAATTACAGACCGGGACATCGGGACACAAATGACGACCGGGACACCGGCACATAGTGGCGCTTCGCGCCACCCCAACAGCTAGTATATATATAAATAAGTTGTCTGTGTGTCTGTCGAGTGACGTCATGTTTGTCTGTTGACTGACGTCATGTTTTTGACTGACGAAATTACAGACCGGGACATCGGGACACAAATGACGACCGGGACACCGGCACATAGGGAATATAAATGACGACCGGGACACTCAAAGAGAAAGCGACCGGGACACAAGGAATGTTCGATTAGCAATCACCATCAACAAAGCACCGGGACACAAATGACGATCGGGACACAGGGAGTATAAATGACGACCAGGACATAAGTAAAAAAAACTAAAAAAAAACAAAAAAAAGGTAAAAACTACAAAAAAACTAAAAAGAAAAAAAACTAAAAACGAATAAAAAAAAAACTAAAAACGCTAAAAAACTAAAAAAAACTGAAAAAGAAAAAAAATAAAAAAAGGGGGAAAAAATGAAATATAAAGGAGAAAAACAAAACTAAAAAAATAAAAATAAAAAAAATAAAGAGAAAAAAGAAAAAAAAACTCAAAAAACCAAAAAAAAGTAAAAACCAAAAAAAACTAAAAAGAAAAAAAGGGGAAAAATATAAAAATTTATTTCATCATATACCATTTCAAAAACGAATGTATATACAGACCGGGACACCGGGATACAAATGACGACCGGGACACAGGGAATATAAGAGACGACCGGGACACAGGGACACAACTACAATGGGGACGCCGGGGGGCACAGGGGGATATATAAATGACGACGGGGACACAGGGAATGTTCGATTAGCAATCACCATCAACAAAGCTCAAGGGCAATCATTAGAATCATGAGATATAACTAAAAAAACTAAAAAAGGGTAAAAACTAAAAATAAGACCAATTCAAAAACGAATGTATATACAGACCGGGACACCGGGACACAAATGACGACCGGGACACCGGGACACAAGGAATATGAATGACGCCCGGGACACTCAAAGAGAAATCACAGACTGGGACACCGGGACACAAATGACGACCAGGACACAGGGAATATAAATGACGACCGGGACACAGGGACACAACTACAACGGGGACGCCGGGGGGCACAGGGGGATATATAAATGACAACGGCGACACAGGGAATGGTCGATTAGCAATCACCATCAACAAAGCTCAAGGGCAATCATTAGAATCATGAGGTATAGATCTGAATACGGATTGTTTTCCCATGGACCATTATATGTTGCATGTTCAAGAGTCGGTAAACCTGACAATCTATTTATATGCACAGACAATGGGACAGCAAAGAATGTTGCATATTCGCAAGTTTTACTTAGTTAAAAACATATATATATATATATATATATATATATTCACAGGTGGGACAAAGGGAAACAACTACAATGGCGCGTAACTAATATGGCGCGTAACGACTTACGCGCGCGGGGGGGCTTGGGGGGATGCGAAGCACCCCCACCAACTAGGTGTTGGGGTTCTAGTGAACTAGGTGTTCTAATGATTGCCCTTGAGCTTTGTTGATGGAGATTGCTAATCGAACATTCCATGTGTCCCCGTCGTCATTTATATATCCCCCTGTGCCCCCCGGCGTCTCCGTTGTTGTTGTTTCCCTGTGTCCCGGTCGTCATTTGTATCCCGGTGTCCCAGTCTGTAATTTCTCTTTGAGTACCGCGGTCGTCATTTATATTCCCTGTGTCCCGGTCGTCATTTTTGTCCCGGTCGTCATTTGTGTTCCGGTGTCCCGGTCTGTAATTTCTCTTTGAGTGTCCTGGTCGTCATTTATATTCCCTGTGTCCCGGTCGTCATTTGTGTCCCGGTGCTTTGTTGATGGTGATTGCTAATCGAACATTCCTTGTGTCCCGGTCGCTTTCTCTTTGAGTGTCCTGGTCGTCAAACATATAATTGTCCATGGGAGAAACAATCTGTATTCAGATCTATACCTCATTATTCTAATGTTTGCCCTTGAGCTTTGTTGATGGTGATTGCTAATCGAACATTCCCTGTGTCCCCGTCGTCATTTATATATCCCCCTGTGCCCCCTGGCGTCCCCGTTGTTGTTTTTTCCCTAAGTCCCGGTCGTCATTTGTGTCCCGGTGTCCCAGTCTGTAATTTCTCTTTGAGTGTCGCGCTCGTCATTTATATTCCCTGTGTCCCGGTGTCCCGGTCTGTAATTTCGTCAGTCGAAAACATGACGTCAGTCAACACACAAACATGACGTCACTCGACAGACACACAGACAACTTATTTATATATATACTAGCTGTTGGGGTGGCGCTTCGCGCCACCCCAACACCTAGTTGGTGGGGCGCTTCGCGCCCCCCCCAAGCCCCCTGCGCGCGTAAGTCGTTACGCGCCATATTAGCTACGCGCCATTGTAGTTCTGTCCCTGTGTCCCACCTGTGAATATAGATAGATTTATATATGTGTTTCAAACTACGTAAAACTTGCGAATATACAACATTCTTGGCTTTCCCATTGTTTGTGCATATACAAAGCCTTATGTACTAATAATGACGTCATATGCAAACGCTCTTTTTACAAACAAACAAACATGTATACACACAACTCGTTTTTATATAGATAGATAGATAGATAGATACAATACAAATTAACTGCGTAAAACTTGCGAATATACAACATTCTTCGCTGTCCAATTGTCGCTGCATATAAATAGATTGTCAGGTTTACCGACCCTCGAACATGCAACGTACAATGGTCCATGGGAAAAACAATCAGTATTAAGATCTATACCACATTTTTCTAATGATTGACCTTGAGCTTTGTTAATGGTGGTTGCAAATGCTAATCGAATTGGGAATTGCAATCTTTTAAATTGAAAAGGCAGATCCGTTGGAATCATGGGAATGGGAGGAATAAGAACAGCCTCACCCACAAAAGGCCCTGTCAAGATTGTGGCCTCTATTAGGTTTTCCATTGTTTTTTTTACGGCAAGTCGCGTGCCATTGCAAAGCTTTGGTGGGTTGATATTTCTTAAAAGTATTATTGGTACGCCTATTTTTAGTTGTAGCACGTGTGGTGGAAACCCTGAAAGATCCACGGAATTTAAAAATTCAGATGGATAACTAAACGCTTCATTTGGTTCTAAAACTGTATCGACTGACTTGTAAAGGACTGCCTGGTCTCGAATCTTGGTCAAAACAATATTGTTGATTTCGTGGACGTCTATATTTTTGGGTGCAAGAATCGCTCTTTCACTTAGCCATTTATTATTTTTATAATTGTTTAGAATATTCGGAAATACATTTTCAATCAATTCATTTTTGGGCGTCACTAAATTACAGAAATTAGCAGGTAGTTGTATACGTCCTGAAATTGAGTCTACTGGGAGCTTTCCGTTTCCAATTGCCAGCAATTGATCTGAAAATGTTTGACCAGAGTCATCGTTTTGCAATCGGACACGCATATTTGTAGTTAATTTTAATGTTTTTACGTGTGCCCATAAATTGGAATTTTTCAGGCAAGCATTCATTTCGTCTGCAGGAGTTGATCTAGGTATTATAGGTAATGTTTGCCTGAAATCTCCCGCAAGCAATATTAATGTGCTGCCAAAGGGTTTCGACTTCCCTCGCAAATCTTTCAATCATTGATCCAGAGCCTCGAGCGATTTTTTGTGTGCCATTGTGCACTCATCCCAAATAATAAGTTTGCATTGCTGCAATACTTTACCCATCCCAGATGATTTGGAAATATTGCACATGGGAGTTTCTGTAGAATGCAAATTCAGAGGCAATTTCAAAGCGGAATGAGCAGTTCTTCCACCAGGCAGCAATGTTGCGGCTATTCCGGACGACGCAATTGCCAACGCTATATCATTTTTTGATCGAATTGATGCCAGAATCATTTTTATCACAAACGTTTTACCAGTATCTCCTGGCGCATCCAAAAAAAAATTTCTCCAACGTTGTTATCGACACAATGCATTATCGTATCATATATGTCTTTTTGTTCCGACGTCAACTTGGAAATGTTATTTTGTACATACGACAATAGATCACTCGTACTGTAACTTTGTTCACGATCCAATTCTACACATGTCGAAACAGCAGCGATACGGTTAGGTGAAGGCATTCCCAAATCCTGAAGAGGTTTGTTTGCCATACGTACGCACAAATCTTCTATAATAACTATAGTGTAGTTATAAATTTCTGATGTAAAATCAAAAGTCATATCTGACGTCTCTAACTGTTGGACTACTCTGATGGAGTATATCTTCGGACATTTTTGACTTATATTTTTCCCATAGCTCTGTAGGAGCTGATGGAGAGCAAGTTGTTAAAATGATGCCAAACAATGCACGAATTTGACTTGGAGTTGACGTTTCGCACGCGTCATTGATGCAGTTATCCCAGTGTTGAAAATTCTCCAATAAATTCAGAGCTTGGCATGCACTACGGTAAGTGTCATGTATAGTACCGTTTACAGTTCTCAAATACTCAAAGGATGTCGGACCGGGTACATTCACCAAAAGCAGGCGTAGAAAGATGCATTCATGTTGATTGGGGTGAACGGTGTAGAGTCTTCCTATCGTGGTATCTTTGAAGATGGTAGGTTGGCCGTCGACTGACTTACCCTGTTTTCGACGTTCAAATACTTTATTTTTAGTATTCCACGTGTAATACGAAGGCACTTCAGTATACAGCAGTTTTTTTGCAAAAGAATCATTTTTGCAAAGCGAAAAGAAAGCGGTTAACTTCGTATCCGGTGGATTCAGGGCTATTTGTTGCACGTTGGTTTCCAAGAAATAAACACGTTGACCATTCTGTAAATGTACCGGTAAATGAACAACAGCTGGACTACGTTCATGTATCGGAAATGAAAGAATTCGCCAAACAGCTTCATTACTGCTTATGTATCTTCCAGCCTGATATTGTACGATTTTGTCGATATCTTTGATTTCGGGCTGCAAGCCCAAAACTGCCATGTCACTGCCTTTGTTGACGTATTTACATATGTATTTGATTGCCTTTACGGAGTTACAGTATTCAACGTTTATGTGTGCATTAAATATTTTTGATAATAATTGGGAATATGGAACAACCCACTGGTTATCTACTTCGTTGGTGGTACCGTTACGCTTCTTTATTATTGCTGTTTTACCGCCATCTTCAGTAGAACTTCTTCTATATTGTGGGTAACCATCATTGCCAGTAACTGTGTTGGATACTAAAAGTCGAGGATATTGCTTTGTGCACCTTCCTTTGGCCATGCATGGTGAATTTTTGTTCAGTGCACCGCAAGGTCCATGTATCATATTTTTTACAACAATATCATGTAACCCCTTATCGACATTTTCATCAGGTATTTCAGCGGAAATCACATCATCAATTTTGTTCGAAGTAATTTTTTTATGTAGCCAGATTAGTATATGTGCGTGTGGCAAACCTCGTCTTTGCCATTCCACTGAGTACATCCAGCATCGCACTGACCCAAACACTTCAAAATTTACTATGTAGTTTGTCAGTGATTTCAACTTTTACCGGAAGACACGGGCCGTAATGTCATGTCTATGAACCGCCGATTGTCCTTGAAGTAAAAGCTGCAGTATCTCTACCCAAGATTGATTACATTTAAATGTAATAAATAAATCTGGACGACCATAAAGACGAACATACGCAATAGCATCTTGAGCATATTCATGCATATGACGGGGACTGCCAGCATATGACGAAGGTAAAATTGTTAATCTTCCAACGTTTGTGGTATTACCGTCATTTATAACTGCATCTCGCAAATGAATGTATTGTTCAGAGCAGAGCTTGGTCTGATTCAGGCAGATATATAGCAAACGTTCTGATTCAATTTTAGCATACATATCAACGACGAATTGGTGAAACAATTGACGGCATTTTAAAATATAATTTTCTTCATCCTGCCGAATCATTAGTCTATAGGAATAATAATGCATTGCACTGCATTGCTTATTCATTTCTTTGTTAGTGGCTGGATTCATCAATTTAATATTAAAGTGATAGCCGTCGGCTCCATCCCAAAAAATGATAAGATATTGTAGGGCATCGTAGCATCGATGAGTTTCAGCAATTCTTAACAACTGAGCGTTTCGCTTATGAAGAATAATATCTCGAAGTAAAAACTGATCACCGACCATAACGATTGCCATTTCGTCGATAGTTGGAGCATTGTATCTACGCACATGTTGGCCAGGAGGCGTTTTGTCAGCGGAAATAACAATTTTATGCGTATCAGTAGGCATCAAATCGATGGCTGTTTTGAACAGACGCACTAAATTATTATTTTCGTGGAAAAGATGTTACAATTGGGAAACGATTGTCCTTTCAACGTTGGGAGAAATTTCGCAACGTGCATTCAATTCAGAATTTCTATCACTGATGAAGTACAATTGTAAAAATTTATGATTCTCGCCTGAGAATGGTAGAAGGGACCCTGCTCTATGATAAATTTGCCCTTTTACTTTGAAAGTAGACATAAATTGATCCGGATTTTCAAATTGGGCTCCAAACGACGTCATTTGGAAACATGAGTTATATTTTCTGATTTGTGACAAAAAACGCTTAGATTCTGACGTAGTTCCAGTAAGGAAAGTTTTCAATGGCTCTGGTGGTGCAGCCAATAGAGAAAGTTTAACTTTTACTGAGGCGCAACACATTCCCATTGTTTCACCATTGAATTTCAAAGCCTTGCAATAGGGACAAATTTTAGACATAGTCCCGATTTGAACACATCTACTCAAGCTATAATCATCGACTGGGCTGTACCTGAATGCCAGGCGATAACTTTCAGGTTGCTCTGATTCCTCGGCACGCTTTCTTTTCTTAATTTCTCTATCAGCAGCAAGCCTGATTTCTTGCTGTTCTTGTGATTCCTCGGCACGCCTTCTTTTTTCACTTTCTCTTTTAGCAGCAAGTCTGGTTTCATGTTGCTCTGGTAGTTCCTCAGCATGCCTTCTTTTTTCACTTTCTCTTTTAGCAGCAAGTCTGGTTTCGCGTTGCTCTGGTAGTTCCTCGGCACGCTTTCTGTTCTTTCTTTCTCTATCAGCCTCAAGCCTGTTTCCTTGCTGTTCTTTTGATTCCTCGGCACGCTTTCTTTTCTTACTTTCTCTATCAGCCTCAAGCCTGTTTCCTTGCTGTTCTTTTGATTCCTCGGCACGCTTTCTTTTCTTACTTTCTCTATCAGCAGCAAGTTTTTTGGCATAGACTCTTTGAGCATCTTCCTCGGCTGTTGCCATTGTAAGTTCATCAGTCATTTTACAGTTAAACATTAATAGATTTCTACGTGAACGCATGTCTTAAATATCTTTAATGACGTCACCATCATAACAAAAATGACGACAACTAGCTTCATGACGTCAGTCAACACACAAACATGACGTCACCCGACAGACAGACCCACACATCCACAGACAACTTATTTTTATATATATAGATATAGATATAGATGTATATATATATATATATATATATATATATATATATATATATATATATATATATATATATATATATATATATATATATATATATATATATACTAGCTGCTAGTTGGTGGGGGCGCTTCGCATCCCCCCCAAAAAAACCCCGCGCGCGCCAGTCGTTACGCGCCATATTAGTTACGCGCCATTGTAGTTGTGTCCCTGTGTCCCACCTGTGAATATAGATAGATATATATATATTTTTTTAACTACGTAAAACTTGCGAATGTACAACATTCTTGGCTGTCCCATTGTGTGTGCACATAAATAGATTGTCAGGTTTACCGACTCTTGGACATGCAACATATAATTGTCCACGGGATAAACAATCTGTATTCAGATGTATACCTCATTATTCTAATGATTGCCCTTGAGCTTTGTTGATGGTGATTGCTAATCGAACATTCCCTGTGTCCCTGTCGTCATTTATATATCCCCCTGTGCCCCCCTGCGTCCCCATTGTTGTTGTTTCCCTGTGTCCCGGTCGTCATTTATATCCCGGTATCCCAGTCTGTAATTTCTCTTTGAGTGTCGCGGTCGTCATTTATATTCCCTGTGTCCCGGTGTCCCAGTCGTCATTTTTGTCCTGGTCGTCATTTGTGTTCCGGTGTCCCGGTCTGTAATTTCTCTTTGAGTGTCCTGGTCGTCATTTATATTCCCTGTGTCCCGGTCGTCATTTGTGTCCTGGTGCTTTGTTGATGGTGATTGCTAATCGAACATTCCTTGTGTCCCGGTCGCTTTCTCTTTGACTGTCCCGGTCGTCATTTATATTCCCTATGTCCCGGTGTCCCGGTCTTCATTTGTGTCCCGATGTCCCGGTGTGTAATTTCGTCAATCAACAAACATGATGTCAGTCGACACACAAACATGACGTCACTCGACACACACACTCAGACAACTTATTTTATATATATTCCCTATGTCCCGGTCGTCATTTATGTCCCGGTGCTTTGTTGATGGTGATTGCTAATCGAACATTCCTTGTGTCCCGGTCACTTTCTCTTTGAGTGTCCCGGTCGTCATTTATATTCCCTATGTCCCGGTGTCCCGGTCGTCATTTGTGTCCCGACGTCCCGGTGTGTAATTTCGTCAATCAATAAACATGACGTCAGTCGACACACAAACATGACGTCACTCGACACACAGACAACTTATTTATATATATATACTAGCTGTTGGGGTGGCGCTTCGCGCCACCCCAACACCTAGTTGGTGGGGGCGCTTCGCGCCCCCCCCAAGCCCCCCCGCGCGCGTAAGTCGTTACGCGCCATAATAGTTACGCGCCATTGTAGTTGTGTCCCTATGTCCCACCTGTGAATATAGATAGATATATATATATGGTTTTAACTACGTAAAACTTGCGAATATACAACATTCTTTGCTGTCCCATTGTCTTTGCATATAAATAGATTGTCAGGTTTACCGACTCTTGAACATGCAACATATAATGGTCCATGGGAAAACAATCTGTATTCAGATCTATACCTCATGATTCTAATGATTGCCCTTGAGCTTTGTTGATGGTGATTGCTAATCGACCATTCCCTGTCCCGGTGTCCCGGTCGTCATTTACATCCCCCTGTTTCCCCCGGTGTCCCCGTTGTAGTTGTGTCCCTGTGTCCCGGTCGTCATTTATATTCCCTGTGTCCCGGGTCCCGGTCGTCATTTGTATCCCGGTGTCCCGGTCTGTATATACATTCGTTTTTTAGTTTTGTTTTTCTCCTTTATTTTTTTCCTTTTTTTTTCTTTTTTAGCTTATTTAGATTTTTAGATTTTTTAGTTTTTTTATTAGTTTTTAGTTTTTTTTTCTTTTTAGTTTTTTTGTCCCGGTCGTCATTTATATCCCCCTGTTTCCCCCGGTGTCCCCGTTGTAGTTGTGTCCCTGTGTCCCGGTCGTCATTTATATTCCCTGTGTCCCGGTCGTCATTTGTATCCCGGTGTACCGGAGTTGTGTCCCTGTGTCCCGGTCGTCATTTATATTCCCTGTGTCCCGGGTCCCGGTCGTCATTTGTATCCCGGTGTCCCGGTCTGTATATACATTCGTTTTTTAGTTTTGTTTTTCTCCTTTATTTTTTTCCTTTTTTTTTCTTTTTTAGCTTATTTAGATTTTTAGATTTTTTAGTTTTTTTATTAGTTTTTAGTTTTTTTTTCTTTTTAGTTTTTTTGTCCCGGTCGTCATTTATATCCCCCTGTTTCCCCCGGGTCGTCATTTATACTCCCTGTGTCCCGGTGCTTTGTTGATTGCTAATCGAACATTCCTTTTGTCCTGGTCGCTTTCTCTTTGAGTGTCGTCATTTATTTTTTTCTTTTTTAGTTCTTTTAGTTTTTACCTTTTTTAGTTTTTTTTAGTTTTTAGTTTTTTTAGTTTTTTACCTTTTTTTAGTTTTTTTAGTTTTTTTTAGTTTTTTAGCTTTTTTATTTTTTTTATTAGTTTTTAGTTTTTTTGTAGTTTTTGCCTTTTTTTTAGTTTTTTTAGTTTTTTAGCTTTTTTATTAGTTTTTAGTTTTTTTTGTAGTTTTTGCCTTTTTTTAGTTTTTTTAGTTTTTTAGCTTTTTTATTTTTTTTATTAGTTTTTAGTTTTTTTTGTAGTTTTTGCCTTTTTTTTCTCTTTGAGTGTCGTCATTTATTAGTTTTTTCCTTTTTTTTTTTAGTTTTTTATTGGTTTTTACCTTTATTTTAGCTTATTTTTCAGTTTTTTCCTTTTTTTTAGTTTTTTTTATTTTTTATTTTTTTTAGTTTTTTACCTTTTTTTAGTTTTTTTAGTTTTTTAGCTTTTTTACTTTTTTTTATTAGTTTTTAGTTTTTTTTGTAGTTTTTGCCTTTTTTTAGTTTTTTCAGTTTTTTTTTTAGTTTTTTATTGGTTTTTACCTTTATAGTTTTTTTAGTTTTTTAGCTTTTTTATTTTTTTTATTAGTTTTTAGTTTTTTTTGTAGTTTTTGCCTTTTTTTAGTTTTTTCAGTTTTGACGTCACCTGATCCAGTTTTTTCAGGTGACGTCACCTGACACATCCATCCATCCATCCACAGACAACTTATTTTTATATATATAGATAGATATATAGATATATAAAAATAAGTTGTCTATGTGTCTGTGTGTGGAGTGACGTCAAAGTCCGCATATGACGTCTGAATTATTTCATCACATACCGATTCAAAAACGAATGTATTCAAGCCGAAGTAGCTCAGTTATATAACTACCTGTGTTGGCGCAGTGGTTTTGACCTTAGCGTGGTAATACGGGACCCAGAGATCGAACCATGCTGCAGGAATGCACTACAGGGCCGACACAAAGACCTTAGTAGTCAAGAAGCGTCGTTAATCCGATACAAATACAAATACAGTAGCTCAGTTGGTAAAGCGTTAAGTTCCAGGTTCTTGGTCCGAGAGGTTCCAGGTTCGAACCATGGCTTTAGCATTAATACAAAAGAAGAAAAAAAACTAAAAAAGCTAAAAAACCAAAAAAAAACTAAAAAAAGGTAAAAAACTAAAAACTAAAAAAGAAAAAAACTAAAAAAACTAAAAAAAGGGTAAAAACAGCAAAAAACTAAAAAGAAAAAAAAACAACTAAAAACTAAAAACTGAAAAAGAAAAAAAAACTAAAAAAAGGAAAAAAACTGAAAAATAAAGGAGAAAAAGAAAACTAAAAAAATAAAAAAACTAAAAAAGGTAAAAACTACAAAAAAACTAAAAAGAAAAAAGAAAAAAAGCTAAAAAATAGGTTAAAAGCAAAAAAAAATAAAAAGAAAAAAGGAAAAAAACAAAAAAATTTATTTCATCATATACCAATTGAAAAACGAATGTGTATACAGAACATGACACAGGGAATATAAATGACGACTGGGACACTCAAAGAGAAATTACAGACTGGGACACCGGGACACAAATGACGACTGGGACGTGTGTGTCGACTGACGTCATGTTTGCGTGTCGACTGACGTCATGTTTGTCGACTATAAATGACGACTGGGACACAGGGACACAACTACAACGACAGGTGGGACACAGGGACACAACTACAATGGTGCGTAACTAATATGGCGCCTAACGACTTACGCGCGCGGGGGGGCTTGGGGGACGCGAAGCGCCCCCACCAACTAGGTGTTGGGTGGCTCGAAGCGCTACCCCAACAGCTAGTATATATATATATATATATATATATATATATATATATATATATATATATATATATATATATATATATATATATATATATATATATATATATACATATATATATATATATTGGCACAAATCACGACCGGGACACAGGGAGTATAAATGACGACCGGGACACAGAGACACAACTACAACGGGGAAGCCTGGGGCACAGGGAAGATATATAAATGACGACTGGGACACAGGGATTGTTCGAAGAGAAATTACAGACCGGGACAACGGGACACAAATGACGACCGGGACACAAAAACACTTTTATGTTGCATGTTCAAGAGTCGGTAAACCTGACAATCTATTTATATGCACAGACAATGGGGCATCGAAAAATGCTGTAAAAACATATATATATATATATATATATCTTTCTATATTCACAGGTGGGACACAGGGACACAACTACATTGGCGCGTAGCTAATATGGCGCGTAACGACATACGCGCGCGGGGGGGGGGCTTGGGGGCTAGGTGTTGCGGTGGCGCGAAGCGCCACCCCAACACCTATATATATATATATATATATATATATATATATATATATATATATATATATATATATATATATATATATTGTGATTCCTCGGCACGCTTTCTGTTCTTACTTTCTCTATCAGCTGCAAGCCTGTTTTCTTGCTGTTCTTGTGATTCCTCGGCACGCTTTCTGTTCTTACTTTCTCTATCAGCCGCAAGCCTGTTTTCTTGCTGTTCTTGTGATTCCTCGGCACGCTTTCTTTTCTTACTTTCTCTATCAGCCGCAAGTTTTTTGGCATAGACTCTTTGAGCAGCTTCCTCGGCTGTTGCCATTGTAGGTTCTTCAGTCATTATACAATTAAACATTTTTCCGTCCACGATCTTCTTACAAATAAAAATTCGTCTTTTGAGCAGCTTCCTCGACTGTTGCCATTGTAGGTTCTTCAGTCATTTTACAATTAAACATTTTTCCGTCCACGATCTTCCCACAATTAAAAATTTGTCTTTCAACGATTTTCTTAAATACCTTTAATGACGTCATAGTCATAACAAACATGACGACAACTAACTTCATGACGAAATGACGACATGACGTCACTCGACAGACCCACAAACAACTTATTTATATATAAATATAGATTATACTATACTTATTATACTTTTTTTTTATTCCAGGGATGGAGAAAGTGTTTTTCGGAGGCAAAGAGCCTTATCAGTTCCTTAGGAATTTCCGATGAAGAAATTAAAGATCCTCATTAACTAAATTTTTTTTAACAGAAGAAATTTTCCACTTCAAGGAAAGGAAGATAAAATTAGTGTTATTTGTGTTAACCAAAACTTGGAATCATTTACGGAGAAAAACAAGCTAGAAACAATTATTCAAGAATTGAGTCCAAAAGGTTTCAAGAGGACAGAGTTTATCATTCAAGCTATTATGAATCATTTCAATGACAAGGAATCACGAGATAAACTCAAGATCCATGATCTTATAGAAGCAATTAGCAGAGCAACAACCAGAGTTACTATTATTTATACTAATGGGGATCAGTTACTTAGTAGAATAGCACAGCAGTTTAAAGAATATACTCCACAAATTTTGCCGGAAGATGGTTACAGCAAAACGTATAAAATCGAAGAGATTTTTAAAAATTCTTGACAAAAAGTGTTGACAACTGTATTCCTTTTTCAGTGAATTCAAGTGTATTTTAGTGTTTTTTATTGTTACAGTGGTTGTTAACCTTTTCCTTTAATTTTTGCTTGTTTAAGTTTGCACATCTTAAAAAAAAAGTGGGAGGAGAGTATGGGGAGCAGGGGTGGTGAGGGAAGTAACACAACATCTACTGGGTAATGGGAATGGTTTGCAAAAAGAAAACAAAGCTGACATTTGTAATTAAACAAAATGAAATTAAAGAGCTAGTCCAATTATAAAATTTGCATTATTTTAGCTATATTAGGGAGGGGGAAGTGTGAGGGGGTAGAACATCCTTGCATACTTTTTGGTTATGTTTGTGTATTCATTTGTAAAAATTAGCTATCACATCAGCTTCTAGAGCTAGGAAAAAAATGTTTTAAGAATTTCGAGCTTGCTTTGATTTAGTTGTAAAAAGAAGAGAAATTCTTTAGAAAATTGTAATTTATTTGGCTCTCTTTATGTTTTGTAACATATTTAAGTAGCATAGCTGCTACAGTTATTTCTTCTCTCTTAAATCATTCTGTTTCAAATTGTTGTATCAGCTCTTTCACTTTTAAGTTGCAAAACTTTGGAGTCTTTGACACAAATAAACTCAGAGTTCCTGGATTGAAATCGATTCTCGAGATCAATTTGACTTTCATATAATCTGATCCCAGGAGTTGTCTGAAAAGGGTGTGTGTACTACATGTATACCTAAGACCATCCTTAAGTTCTTAATAGCACATATAATCTTTTGGTAAAAGTGCAACGACTATAAAGACTAATGAGCGTCGCAATTCAGGCGAAAGTGATACTGAAATGCTTGAGAACATCCCTCCCCCCATTCAAAGAATATATTATATTTATTGGCAAACTCCCTCCACTAGACTGAATTTGTCAATCAAGTGTTGATACGATAGTTATCCAGCTATCAGATTCTATAAATAATTGAAATTGTTTTCATATCAGAAATTGCAATGGTTCTGGGT
This sequence comes from Artemia franciscana, assembly GCF_032884065.1. Classification (NCBI taxonomy): domain Eukaryota; kingdom Metazoa; phylum Arthropoda; class Branchiopoda; order Anostraca; family Artemiidae; genus Artemia; species Artemia franciscana. The sequence goes on along the minus strand of NC_088867.1, from coordinate 6,052,073 downwards.
AACAGTGAAGGACGGAGACCGATATATCTTCTCAAATCTACATTAAAGCGCCTTAAGCCGGCTTGGAGCCCTAACTGCCACTATCCTGTGCACTTCCCATTTTTTATTGTAGAAGATAAAAACTTCAAGTAATTAGGCTATATTTGCTTACCCATTCATATCCAGACGCAGTACTTGCTTTATCACATCCTTCCACCGTCCAGTTTCAATTACAGCTATTTCTTCTCTCTTAAATCCTTCTGTTTCAATCGCTGGAGTAGGAACCACTGCGGTTTCGAGGGAGATGCTGAAGCTTATTGGGGAGGAATGCAGCCATAGGCCAAGTCAAAGCACGAAATCAAAACTTCAAAAAAAACACATTAATCTTGAAAAAAGGACATTTTGCCATTTTCTTACGGCAAATGTATGCATATTTGTTTACACAATGATCCGATAGACTAATCTAGCAGCTACTGGTGCTTCTATTACTAATACGAATACTGCTACTCCTGCTACAACATTTACGAGTCTTACTACTGCTAAGGCTAAGAGTAAGAAGGCAAAAACTTCGCAGAATGTGAGAGAAAAGTACTGAGAAAAACCAAACCACTTTGTGTATTCATGTTATCAAAACGGCGTATCTCAGGAATGCCTTAGGGTATTAAGTTGGAACTTTCAGTCAATAATGAGGGTTCATGGTAAAAAAGGCTCTATTCAGATAGAGAGCGTACAGTTTCTTCGTATGAACGGCATTCTGTTTTCCAGACTTCTGCCAGCTGCTCTGCAAAAACAAGCCACTGAGTCGACCATCTGTGACCAAACTTTCTAAAACCCCCGATAGGTTCAAGGTCTGACTTGGCCAGGTTCCACCAGTTCTTCCTATGTCCTCCTTGGCGTCTCTTCCAGGACCTAATAGGCTCAACTAGAAGTATTTGGTGAGGCAGGTACTCTGGCGGTTTCCGTAATACATGGCCTAACTATTTCAAACGGCGTTTATTAATAGTGAGCGCCACATCTCTGAATATTGCACATTCGAAGTATATCCGCGTTCGAGATACGGTCACGTAGCTGTACTCTGAGAATTCTTCGCAGACAAGTATGCTCAAACACTTTCAGTGTATTCTCGTGCTGCAGTTTTACCGACCATGTTTCACATCCGTAAAGGAGAACGGTGCGGACTAGTGCCATGTAAATTCGAACTTTCGTTCGGACACTTGACTTCGCGGGGATTCCTTAAGGGTTTCCGATATTTCCACTTCAGGATAGCACAAACTAAATATCTAGACATTTTATTATATTATTTCAAATTCCCCATTGATTTTCAAAAATATTTTGGATATGTAACCCAAAAACACATAAACGTTTTGGCGAACCGTAAAGAAGCAAATTGAAAGATAACAAATTTCTGTTGTCATTTTAAAGACAATATAAAAACAAACAACATTCTGTTTCACCATGGTAGAACCAGTGGTTGCTACCTAGCAAAGCCCAAATCACGGCTCACATTGTTGTTGCTGCGGTAGCGGCACCTAGTATGATGCTGCTTCTTTCGACCATAGTAAGAAACGCCCTAGAGTAAGAAATTTGGTCTTATAGTAAGAAATACAATAGGACACATCTCCTAAAGATGGTATAAAATCGAATCCCATATTAAGCATTAGAATCGCCTTGTCCGAAAACCCTATAAAGGAAAATTAAAGTCCAAGGGCTTGAGCCACAAGGAAAATCCATTGGCTTGGAAAACAAAGGAAAGAGGCTGCAATCACGGTATTGTCCATCGACAGCATCTTTTTTTTCCGTTTTTCTTCTCCTAAGCTAGCTGGACACTGGAATATCATATATAGCCATTTTTTGGCTCATTTTAAAGGAAATTGTCCCATCTAGTGCCTTTTGTAGTTAACAAAAGATAATATTTTAAATAAAATCAATTGCTTTACAAAAGCTGCCTTTTCATACACAAGATGATGACTGACGTCATTATCATAGGTTATAACCATAAATGACATAAAAAGTAAAATCTGCATTGCGATGTTAGTTATGATGACGTTAGAATATAATAAACGTTATACCACTAGGACATAGATTTTAGATTACACCACTAGCCAGTTTAAGACAATTCATTTTGGTGATAACAGAGCGAGCTAAGCGAAAGATAAACCGAGTAAACTATCAAAGTGGAAACCTAACTATCTACTTCAAGAAAATAGCACCACAGAATAAATAGAGATAGCACCCTGGGGTTTAATTGAGGTAATTCAGATTCCACCCTGCCAGTCCAGTTGACATGTTTTTCTTAGGAGAACAAGTTAAAAGGGCAGTTGCAGCTTCTCACATTGATCGAGCCCTGAACATTTGCCCCAATTCCCACATAAAAGCAGAAATAAATTTTATTCCTAGAATTCCCCTGTCTGTCGCAACACAATTTCCTATTGTTTCTAAGTGTGTTTGGTGCTGATTCCCAACCCTGAAAAAAAGTGTGGAGGGCCTTATGCTTCAATTGTCCAAAAGATAAGACATCTCAACTAAATAATCCTCGTTAAAACTCTATAATTCAACAGCATTATTAGACTTTCTATACACAGCATCATTTAGGAAGATTTTTTCACAAACAGATAAACGTAAACTCTTTTCACAATATTTCGAATTTTATGAAATATTTACTGCATTTACCCCTGTAGGCCCGAAATTTAGATGAATCCGTAAAAGTAAAACTGCCAATCCATTGATAGCTCTATCAAAACGTATTTTAAAGCATAACCGTAAAATCAGTTTTCACTTACGGATTACGGATCTTATACGGTGTTGTTTAAAGTTGTAAATATATAACTGTTGTTCAGTGTTTTATAAATGATCTTCATTCATTGTTCTGATAAACGTTGTGATGTCTTTTTTCTTATTCCCTTTTTGTAATTTTCTCTATTTTAACTTCCGTCTTTGCGAGTTTTCTTTATATCGTATGAAGCGTTCGAAATATATAAATAAATATAAGACAAATATCTTTTAAAAAGTTGTTTCCCTGTGCATCTTCACAAAAAAAAATAAAAGGCATCTTCACAATAAAAGGCAAACCGTAGCCCATATTAACGTACGTTATTCTGACAGTAGAATTTCCAAGCTGCTACACCGAAGATGCACAGAAGATTGTGACCGATCATCCAATACCATTTCTTGCTTCTCATAATGGATCTATAGCAGGAAAGGTGTTGTCTAGGAGGTCAAAACCACCCATACTTTAGTTATAGTTCTTGACAATGGCTGGCTGTGGGATAAATATATCTTTACAAGCACTTCTTGACAACGGTTTGGCATGAAACTTGGGCTCAATAGTATTAAAGTTGGTTGCAACGCATACAGCTTTGCTGTCAGTCCATTAGGCAGCTAAAATAGTTCTTGAAGATCTGAAATCAAAGAACCACCGCTCCTTCTTTTTCAGAGCCTTAGAGTCTTTCAAAGACACTCTCTTAAGCGATTTTCACGGAGTATTCCAATCGCCCTAAAACCAAGGCGTTGAAAATGAACAATCAAGTCATAGCCTGTAAAAAAGTTGTCAAAATTAACTTAATGCTAGATGGGTCTTCAAAAGTTGATAGAGATTGTGTTACCACTCTTGTGCTGAGTGGCCAAGAGGGTGACTGCTGCTTTCCCTTGATAGAGATCGATGTTGAAAGGATATCCATGAGATCAAGCTAATACCCAGGCCTTGTAGCCAGAACGAATTGGCTCACCCTTGATAAACGTTTTGTAGCTATGACATCCGTAGAATGGTATTATTTGCTCGTCTGTCGAGAGTTTATGCAGAAGGTCTCCAGCTGTTTCAACTTCGAGTTTACAATCTCAAAGAGTGGTCACACCTTAGCCATTTTGTCGCCAAGGGCAAGACTTTCATTGTTCGCGAAGTGCAGATCCTGCTTTATCTTAGTGAAAGCGTTTCTACTCATGGCTTTGCCTACGATACCGACACTCTTGTAATCTGCCTTGGACCAGAATAAGCGTTCACTTGGAAGCTTATTATACTCAGACAGCAGTATAATCGCCAAGAAAGTATTTAGGTCTTCAAAGGCTTAAAGTGAAGCCAAGTCACCTTTTTAAGTGACGTATATCTGATAGTCTCTTTGAAAATCAAATCATGAATATCGTCATTGAAGAAATGACAGAAGATCTCATACTCGGACATCAAATATAAAATGTATCAAGGACTCTTTTATGGTGCCAGCAAAGGATTGGCAATGTACAAGTTGTTGTTTTTTTCATCGTGGGGCTAGATTGGCTTGACTTTAAGGAGTAGTCTAAGCTTTTCTCTTGGGTGTTGGGCTAATGATGGGCATATCATCACTAACGGGCTCAGGAACAGCAAGCACTACATGAATCTCTATCGTGCCGGCAACATCACGTGGAAAACTCTGGAATACATCAGCTTCTAAAGTTTCATCGTTTACCTCCTCTTTATGTATCACTCCAGCCACGTCAGAAGGGATTGTAATCATATCAGCAGGGTCCCCATTGTCAACAGACATCTCTTCTAATGCGGCAACAGCTCCCTCAGTATTTCGAAATGGTTTGAATCTCACTTATAAGCAAAATTATGTTTTAGCCCCTATCAACCCATACTCAATTTTGCCCATTGTTTCCAATTGAGAACACTTTCATAAAAACCCTGAGATATAGATTTTCATAGTAGACTGACAAAGAGCGTTCCACAATCCTACTGCCTAATGAACTGGCTTTGCCATGGACTCGGCACTAACGGGTAAAAGTTTTTTTTTTTTTTTATAGGGATTTCAGGTACACTGGTCTAACTGGTTACACTGGTATGTTTTCCAACAGACCTATCGTCTGTTGGAATACAACACCGCCGTCTTTTTTTGACAAGATTATATAAAACAAATAGTTGAAAGGCCGAATAACTATGTCTTTGGAGATATCTTGACCCCCGATAGCCCCTGGGAAACGGTTTTTAAGTTACAAAATTTGCCCATTGTTTTTGTATAAGTATTTGGTATTGGGAAGTATGCTTACACTTTTCGGGTAGTGAAAGGAACATTTTCTTCTGGTGGGATTTTCCATGGGGAGGAAAGTTTCCAGTAAGGGAATTTTTCACTGGAAATCTGACATTGTGGGAATTTATCAGAAATCCTTTACGAAATTTTTTATGTCTTGCTTTTTCTTTGTTGCCACAATTTTACCCGTACAGATGTTTAGGGTAACTGCCCGGTGTAAATTTTCAGAATAGTAAATTTAGAGAGCAGCCTAGCAGAGCTAGGCTATGTATTGACACAGCAAAAGAAAAGCTAATATTTTCCATTCTTTCTAATTTCCATTACTAGGGTTTCTATTTTTCCAATCAATGATGTATGCACAGTCGCAAGTTAATTTAGTTAGTATAGTCTACAATTAATCAAGTCTACAGTTACTTGGAAAATTGGGAAAGTCTTATAAAAACCAGTATAAGTTACAAAACAGAATTTTCACTCAGCATTGAATAGGTCATATTGATAAAAAAAAAAAAAAAAAAACAAGAGAAGCAATCAACTGAATTTGATTTTAGTGTAAAATTCAATCTAAATTAAAATTTCTTTGGATCTAATCATAAATTTTTGAAAGTATATTTACTCTTTTTTGGTGTTAAGTAACCCCCCAAAAATTGTTAAAATTACAACAACAAAAAACAGAAAACAAGGCAAAACAAGCTATCAACTGAATTTAAGACCATTAAACTAAATTTAAAGAAAATTTCTTTGGATACAGTCTTAAGTTGTCTGAAAGCACGTTTTCTTTTTTAGTCTTAAGCTTAAGTTTTTTTTTATTCTGCATTGGATAATCAGATTATTTTGGCTTTTATAAGCTATACTATGAGCCATTTTCTCACGGAAAAAGCCTTCCACCCTTTAACTGTCAGTACAATATATAGATCCTAATAATGAAAAGACTCATAACCTCCAGAAAAAGAGCTTAAACTTTAAAACTTGAACATTTTTTATTTCATCAAAGAATCACATCACAGATCGCTATTTAACACTCAGCGATACCAATTAATCAAGAAAAAAGGTACGGACCACTTGCAGCTTAAAAAAATCAAACAAATTCACTAAACACAAATTTTGACTCAAAGATGGCCCCAAAGCTCCAGAAATACTATTCTGAGTGGGGAAGATATAGGCAGAGGCGTAGGTGGGTTTTCTAGAGCTTGGAGACGATTTCAGTCAGAGGCGTCCCCCCAGTTTATCGTCCATGAAATAAATATAAATAGAATCCCAACAGGAGTTGCACTTGGGGACTGTACTCCCTAGTACCCATCCCCCCCCCCCCAGCTGGCTATGCCACTGCCATAGGACCATGCCTTTTATGGCTAAATTTTCATTCACATTGACTAGAAACAAACGATTGTCATTAGACGGTATAAATTAACACTTTGAAGCAGAAATTCTCCACGTAAATTATCAGCTCTTACCCCCCCCCCCTCCTTTTTTAAAGAACAAAACAACTTCTATTTAGAATTAATAAAAACAATTACATTGAAACTATAGGGCTCCAATTCGTTTTAAAGTTTATATTCAGGTTACCAATAATTTTTAAAGAAAGCGAAACCTCAATAAGGAATATTCTAAACCAGAAAAATGCTCCCTCTCCAAAAAGAAATAAAACAAACAAAGCCACGAATAATAAATTGACACGCTTTATCTTAGATAATGGCTTCAATATGGTGCGAATAATCATCTGGACTGGCCTAAACTCTAAATTCAGTTTATTGACTAAAATTTCCACTAAATCCACGGTCTAATTCGCAGAAAATAAAATTATATTTTGTAGCGATAATTCAGATAATCACGAAAATACACTAAAAAAAATATCACACCTTAAAAATTAATTCTAGAGCATTCTTACTTTAAATTTCCATTAATTTCTTTAAACATCACATAGTTAAAAATAAGGAAACCAAATTTCGCTGTCCTCAGATTTATTCAACTTTAATGAAAATACATGTTACCGTGAACAGCGAAATCTAGTAGATGTTGACATTTCAGCGATGAAAATCCTGCATATGGGTATTTAACAAATATGTTATTATAATAATATAATATATATAATTAGCGATGACAAATATGTTGCACATTCGTCAAGCGACTATGTGTTTGTTGACCAGTCAGCTTTGTCAGTCTTATGCAAGGTTTGAGGGTGACAGGGTAGGTTATAAATCTCAGCAATGGGTTGGAAATTAGGTTAGAATCTCAGAAATATAAATCTTAGGTGTATATCTGAAATATCTGTTAAATATGTTAATTCAGACTTTCGCCTGTAGATTGCGACAAGCATCAGGTTTCAGTCTTTCACTGTAAGGTGAAATACACATTAGGGCAAAGTAACTCAACGAAAAATAAGATACAGTAGAAATAGATGGTGGTATATAGAGAAACAGGCGCAACAACAATTTTTTTTTGTCACCTCATTTTTGTCAATTTTTTTTTGTGCAGGAGTAATTAAGAAGGTCAATTGGACTCAATAGTTTTAAAATGGAATTGATTAAATTTCTTAAGCAATTACTTCATTACAAAAATATATCTCACCATTTGGAGTTACTACTAATTAGTTTTAGGGAATAATATACGTCAGACAAAGTCTTTGATTCTAAAAAAGGTTTTCCGAGGGTCAAATTGGTTTGTCAAAAGTCAGAAGATAATCAAATTTCCTTAAATTGTAGCTATGTTACTTAACTAAATTGCTTAAATATGTTAGTTAAACATAATATATAGCATTTTTTTGGCAGTTTTAATTTACAATAATCCCCATTACCAAGAAAACGTTATTTTAGTAAGCTATTCCCTTCTTGTACCCATTGCAATTCCAGGTCTTTTCAAGTTATGCAAACAGCAACAACAAATAACTAAAAGTAAAAAAGTTAAAGACAAGTCAATCACAACTGAAAAAGTGACCTATACAAATAAATTCACTGATTGGAAGAATTAACTGCCTCAATGCCTCCCTGGTCCTCAACTACCGACAAATAAGCGGTTTCTTCCTTTATGTTCACTGTTTCTAGGACAGTCTCTTGCATGGGCACTAGTTCAGTAGATGGGTTTTGTATCATCTGATTTTCTACATTCTCATTTCTGTTATTTTCCTCGTCTTCAACGTGGCAGCCATCAGAGGCACATGGTTCATATCCAACTAGGTTATTTTGCATACGTTGAATGTGATTATGACATAGATGAGAGTTTTCAGTAATGGTTTCACTCACTGAAACAGTCTTTGGAATCATTTCTTCAGTAACTAAATTCCCACAGCCACTGGGATTTGTAGTATCAATAATAGTTGAAGCACTACTTGGAGTGGATCCAGTGTTGCCACTCAAATGCTCGATAACACTTTCAAAATTTTCGGAAACAATAGAGTCTACATTCACACTGCCTCGGTTTGTGTCTATTTTCACGACAATTTTTTCAGATATAAGACTAGTATCTTGGGAGGCAGGTACAGAGTCGTCATAAGGCACTAAAGGCCAGCTTGTCAGACTTACTCGGGCTGGTTTGGGGGGAGGAGGAGATAATTTAGCTTTCGGCTTCTGTAAGTCAGGGGGCGGCAGACATAAAAACTTTTCAGGTTGGCTCACCTCATTGGCAGTCTCATACAGAGATCCATTACTAGATGACTCTTTCCTATTTTTCCCCCGACTCGGTCTTTGCGGAACTATTCCTGGCTCGTAAAAACTGACACGCCGCTTTTTTTCTTCAATAGTAAAAGGTGAGCTTGTCTCTACAATATTTCCCCTTGAAAACTCATAACTTCCAACCAAAGGATCTTTTCTGTTTTTAGATGGGGCTCGACCAAAATCGTGAATAGCATCGACTCTCTGAGGAGTTGATACCATCAGCGGTTGAGAAAATTTATATGATCCGCTAGAATTGTCATCAGAATCTGTCTGTATGTAACGCTTTACCTCGTCGCTTGAATTTCCTTGGAAAACATCAGTCTGGGTACCTTTACTGCAAAAATTCGCAGTTTGAGTACAAATAGCACTTGAATTAGCCCTTGAAAGAATACAGCTCCATTCAGATCTATCAAATTCTTTTTCTTTTTCTATTACGTGTCTGGGCTGGGCAACAACAGACTTGATATCAGATGGAATGTGTGTTTATCGATTCTCATCTTTTGATGGTACTCTATGCCCATCCTGGTTTACTGGTGGAACATAAACTGTCGGGGAGCTGAAGTGGCTTGCTGGTTTTCGGAGCTCTTGGGTAATTTTTGGCATCGGAGGGGGAGGTGGGATAACTTTTGATGATTCATTTTTCGAGAGACATTTTTCGCCCTTTTGAACCTTGGCGTAAATTGGCTCAGGTGGGCTGTCCACTGTATCTAGCGATTGCTGGATAGAATAGTAGACGGTATTATTTTTGCTCACGTCTGCCGATTTTAGTTCAGTAGATAACGTCCCCTTTGTAAGTTTTAATATGCCGGCTTTGCTTGAGTTCAATATATTACCCCAGGATGAGCCAGACGAATCGTTAACCGATCTGTGTTTTGGCTGCTGTGGGAAAAAGGACACTTTAACTGCCGAATCGAAAGAGCTTGTCTCGTTTTTCTTCGATCGTGACGGAAGTGAAAACCGCCTAGAAATCTTCTGCTTTGGATGGGACTGCTCGAAACACTTTGATAAACTGTATTATCCCCTGAACTTGTTGGCTTAACAGAATCTCTTTTCGTACTAAATCTTCGGACGAGAGTTTCTACCTTTTGCTGTACATAAGGTTTGGAAGACGACGAGCTTACTGATTCAGCGCATTCATCTGTTACTTCCGGAGTGCCAAAAACACCAGAATCTCTAGCAATCACAAACCTCTCTTGACTTGAAGACGATATTTCTGAGTCCGAATCACTCTCGTTACGAGTGGGCTGTCTAAAAGATATCTTACTGACAGAATGTGACTGATCAAGACTCGGTCTGATACCTTTTCCTGTTTTAGAAATCGCTATAATTTGCTGCTCGAGCATAAATTCAATTTCCGAAGAGTCACAGCGCATGCGCGGCTGTACATCCAGCCCAGCTCTTAACAGCCTTCAGATAAGGGTGGGAAACTGTCCAACATTGATGACAGGATTCTTTTCATTGTATTTTTCAGATTCTTCCCTTTTTTGACTTATCAATTCAAGCACATGTTTAAAATCTCTCTCCTCCCATGGCAGTTTTCCTGTAAAAACTTCTACTACCACCATACACAGAGAAAAATTATCCGACTCAACCGTAGGCACTTGTCTTTCCATTACTTCCGGGGACATCCATCTCCAATAAATATTCTTAAATACGTCCCAAGGGCGCTGAACATAAACACATTTGTTTAACTCGCCTCGGGCGCGGATGGCAAACTCGAAATTGCCCAGTTTTGCCTGAGTAGGGCTAACAATGTGAATGGAATGAGAGGATATTCCTAAATGTAAAAATCCCATATTATGGACTAATTTCAGGGCAGTGGCAATTTGGCAAAGAAAAATCAGCTTTTTTTTAAGGCCAAATTCTTGTATAGGCAACTCGTGCATACATCTATGTAATGAGCCAAATTGAACTCTTTCATAAACCAAAGATATTTGATGGTTTTCCTGGATCGGTATGACCCCAAGTAGATGCAGAATACTTGGTACACTCAACACCCGTAGGTTTTCCAGTTCGTCCATCAATAGATTCTGAGAAGTGCTGCTCGGCGAACCACGTTTTAAGTCAGCATCGATGAGCCTTCTAATGGTAACAATTATCCCTTTCCAACTTCGGGGGTAATACTCCGTAACTGTTCCACATCTAGAAGAAAAAAAGGATCATAAACTCTTTCGTTTTCGTGGAAAGGAAAGCCTTAAAACAGTGTTTTTTGTTGCTTATCTTTGAAAAGAATTAACTCGACTCTTGATTGTAGAGACGGATAAATTGCGGCGAAGCTAAACTGTGGAAAACGATGCCAAAGAGCATCAGAGAATCTTAGGGTTACGGAGGGATTGTAATCTCGATTACAAACAATCTTTGTTCTAATAAAATATTAAATACTGAACGAACAACTAATGCTTTTTATGGCACTGGGTATTAACCAAGTGACATATAGCGATCGCAAATTCTGTCGGTCTGTCTGTAGGTCCTGGTTTTGCTACTTTAGGCACTTCCAGGTAAACTAGGACGATGAAATTTGGCAGGCGTATCAGGGACCGGACCAGATAAAATTAGAAATATTTTGTTTCTCGACTCGACTATCCGGGGGGGGGGAGTTGGGGTCCCGTTAATTCTGAAAAACTAGAAAATGAAGTACCGTATTTTTTACTTACAAACTGGTGATGGGATCTTAATTAAATTTGATGTTTGGAAGGATATCGTGTCTCAGAGCTCTTATTTTAAATCCCGACCAGATCAAGTTACATTGGGAGGGGTTGGAGGGGGGGGATCTAAAATCTTGGAAAACGCTTAGAGTGGAGGGATCAGGATGAAACTTGGTGGTGAAAATAATCGTAAGTCCTAGATATGTGATTGACATAACCGGAACAGATCCGCTCTCTTTGGGGGGGTTAATTCTGAAAAATTAGAAAAAGTAAGGTATTTTTAACATACGAAGGAGTAATCGGATCTTAATAAAATTTGATGTTTGGAAGGATATCGTGTCTCAGAGCTCTTATTTTAAATCCTGACCAGATCTGGTGACATTGGGGAGAGCTGGGGGTGGACCTAAAATCTTGGAAAACGCTTGGAGTGGAGGGATCGGGATGAAACTTGGTGGTGAAAATAATCATAAGTCCTAAATATGTGATTTACATAACCGGAACAGAACCGCTCTTTACGGGAGATTTGGGGGGAGGAGGGTTAATTCTGAAAAATTAAAAAAGAGGTATTTTTAACTTACGAAGGAGTGATCGGATCTTAATGAAATTTGATGTTTAGAAGGATGTTGTGTCTGAGAGCTCTTATGTTAAATCCCGACCGGATCCAGTGACATTGGGGGGGAGTTGGGGGAAGACCCAAAATCTTGGATAACGCTTAGAGTGGAGGGATCGGGATGAAACTTGATGGGAAATATAATCACAAGTCCTCGATACATGATTGACATAACCGGAACGGATCCACTCTCTTTGGGGGAGTTGGGGGGGGGGGGGGTAGTGCTGAAAAATTAGAAAAATGAGGTATTTTTAAATTACGAAGGAGTGATCGGATCTTAATGAAATCTGATGTTTGGAAGGATATCATGTCCCAGAGCTCTTATTTTAAATCCCGACCAGATCCGGTGAAGGGGAATTTGGGGGGCAGAACCTAAAATCTTGGAAAACGCTTAGAGTGGAGAGATCGGATGAAACTTGGTGGGAAAAATAAGCGCAAGTAGTAGATATGGAATTGACATAACCGGAACAGATCTGCTCTCTTTGGGGGAGTTGGAAGGAGGGTTAATTCTAAGAAATTAGAAAAAATGAGGTATATTTTAACTTACGAAAGATTGATCGTATCTTAATGAAATTTCATATTTAGAAGGACCTCGAAACTCAGATCTCTTATTTTGAATCCCAACCGGATCCAATGTCATTAAGGGGGGGGGGCGGAAATCTTGGAAAACGCTTAAAGTGGAGAGATCAGGATGAAAGTTGGTGGAATGAATAAGCACAAATCCAAGATAGGTAACTGACATAACCAGACCAGATCCACTCTCTTTGGTGGAGTTGAGGGGGGGGGAGAATTCGGAAAAGTTAGAAAATGAGGTATTTGTAACTTAAGAACAGGTGATCAGATCTTAATGAAATTTGATATCTAGAAGGATATTGTACTTTAGAACTCTCACTTTAAATTCCGACCAGATCTGGTGACATTGAAGGGAGTTGGAGGGGGAAACCGGAATTCTTGGAAAACGTGAAAATCGAGGTATCTTACGAATGGGTGATCGGATCTTAATGAAACTTGACATATAGAAGAATCTTATGTTTCAGATGCTCCATTTTCAATTCAAATTGGATCCGGGGACATAGAGGGTGGGAGGGGGAAAACAGAAATCTTGGCAACCGGAAATCTTGGAAAACGCTAAGAGTGGAGAGATTGGGATGAAACTTGATGGGAAGAATAAGCACAAGTTATAGATACGAGATTGACATAATTGACACGGATCCGTTCTCTTTGAGGGAGCTTGGGGTTGTTAATTTGGAAAAATTAGAAAAATTGAGGTATTTTTAACTTAAGAACGGGTGACCGGATCTGAATGAAATTTGATATTTAGAAGGAACTCATGTCTCAGAGCTCTTGTTTCAAATCCTGACATGATCTGTTGACATTAGGGGGAGTTGGAGGGGGAACCGGAAATCTTGGAAAACGCTTATAAATGTCGTAGATATGTGATTGACGTAACCGGGATCCGCTCTCTTTGGGGGAGTTAGGAGGTGGGGCTCAATGCTTTGGCAAGTTTGGTGCGTCTGGACGTGCTAGGACGATGAAAATTGGTAGGCGTGTCAAGGAGCTGCACAAATTGAATGATAAAGCTGTTTTCCCCGATTCGGCCATCTGGGTAACTGAAGGGAGAGGAAAAATTAGAAAAATTGAGGTATTTTTAACTTACGAGTGGGTGATCGGATCTTAATAAATTTTGATATTTAGAAGGACCTTGTGAAAAAAAGAAAAAATGTAAAAACCTAAAAAAAACTAAAGAGAAAAAACACTCAAAGAGAAATTACAGACCGGGACACAAATGACGACCGGGACAGAGGGAATATAAATAACGACCGGGACACTCAAGGAGAAATTACAGACTGGGATACCGGGACACAAATGACGACCGGGACACAGGCAATATAAATGACGACCAGGACACAGGTATTTAAGAATATCGTTCAAAGACAAATTTTTAATTGTAAGAAGACCGTTGAAAGAGAAATTTCTAATTGTAAAATGACTGAAGAACCTACAATGGCAACACCCGAGGAAGCTGCTCAAAACGAATGTATTCAAGCCGAAGTAGCTGAGTTGGTAAAGCGTTATGTTTCAGGTTCTAGGTCCGAGAGGCTCCAGGTTTGAACCTTGGCTTTAGCATTAATACAAAAGAAGAAAAAAACTAAAAAAGGTAAAAACTACAAAAAACTAAAAAGAAAAAATATATATATATTTATATATATCATCTTTTCCACAAAAATAATAATTTAGTGCTTCTGCTTAAAAACAGCAATCGAATTGATGCCTCCTGATACGCAACTATCAACAAAGTGGCAATCGTTGTGGTCAGTGATCAGTTCTTACCTCGAGATAATATTCTTTATAGGCGAAACAATCAGTTGACAAGAATTGCTTAAACTCATCGATGCTACGATGCCCTACAATATCCTGACGAATATAAATGACGCCCGGGACACTCAAATAGAAATTTTCATCTAACTGCGCGGTTTTGCGTTCTTTAGCCGCAAGCCTGTTTTCTTGCTGTTCTTGTGATTCCCCGGCACGCTTTCTTTTCTTACTTTCTCTATCAGCTGCAAGCCTGTTTTCTTGCTGTTCTTGTGATTCCTCGGAAAGCTTTCTTTTCTTACTTTCTCTATCAGCAGCAAGTTTTTTGGCATAAACTCTTTGAGCAGCTTCCTCGGCTGTTGCCATTGTAGGTTCTTCAGTCATTTTACAATTAAACATTTTTCCGTTGGGATTTTGACTTGGATAAGGTCATCAATGCCTACCAGATTTAAGTTAAAAAAACAAAGGTTCGTCGATATGTACTTCATAGTGACGCTGAAAAATAACGAAGAAAAAGAAAACTGAAAAAAGAAAAAAGGTAAAAAACTAAAAAAAAACTAAAAAGAAAAAACACTCAAAGAGAAATTACAGACCGGGACACAAATCACGACCGGGACACAGGGAATATAAATGACGACCGGGACACAGGGAAACAACTACAACGGGGACGCCGGGGGGCACAGGCGGGATATATAAATGACGACCGGGACACAGGGATTGTTCGAATAGAAATTACAGACCGGGACACCGGGACACAAATGACGACCGGGACACCGGGACACAGGGAATATAAATAACGACCGGGACACTCAAAGAGAAATTACAAACTGGGACACCGGGACACAAATGACGACCAGGACACAGGGAATATAAATGACGACCGGGACACAGGGACACATCATTAGAATAATGAGGTATAGATCTGAATACGGATTGTTTTTCCCATTGACAATTATATGTTGCATGTTCAAGAGTCAGTAAACCTGACAATCTATTTATATGCACAGACAATGGGACAGCGAAGAATGTTGTATATTCGCATGTTTTACGTAGTTAAAAACATATATTTATATCTATCTCTATTCACAGGTGGGACACAGGGACACAACTACAATGGCGCGTAACTAATATGGCGCGTAACGACTTAAGCGCGCGGGGGGGCTTGGGGGGGCGCGAAGCACCCCACCAACTAGGTGTTGGGGTGGCGCGAAGCGCCACCCCAACAGCTAGTATATGTATATATATCTATATATATAAAAATAAGTTGTCTGTGTGTGTGTGTGTGTGTCGAGTGACGTCATGTTTGTGTGTCGACTGACGTCATCCCAACAGCTAGTAATTATATATATCTATATATATAAAAATAAGTTGTCTGTCTGTCTGTCTGTGGATCAGGTGACGTCATGTTTCTGTGTCGGCTGACGTCATGAAATTAGTTTTCAGGTGACGTCATGTTTCTGTGTCGGCTGACGTCATGAAAGTAGTTGTCGTCATTTTTGCTTTGACGGTGACGTCATTCAAGATATATAAGACATATGTTCACGTAGAAATCTATTAATGTTTAAGTTTACAATGACTGATGAAGATGCTCAAAGAGTCTATGCCAAAAAACTTGCTGCTAATAGAGAAAGTCAGAAAAGAAAGCGTGCCGAGGAACTACCAGAGCAACGCGAAAGCAGACTTGCTGCTAAAAGAGAAAGTGAAAAAAGAAGGCGTGCCGAGGAATCAAAAGAACAGCAGGGAAACAGGCTTGAGGCTGATAGAGAAAGAAAGAACAAAAAGCGTGCCGAGGAATCAAAAGAACAGCAAGGAAACAGGCTTGAGGCTGATAGAGAAACAAAGAACAGAAAGCGTGCCGAGGAATCAAAAGAACAGCAAGGAAACAGGCTTGAGGCTGATAGAGAAAGAAAGAACAGAAAGCGTGCCGAGGAACTACCAGAGCAACGCGGAAGCAGGCTTGCTGCTGATAGAGAAAGTAAGAAAAGAAAGCGTGCCGAGGAATCAGAGCAACCTGAAAGTTATCGCCTGGCATTCAGGTACAACCCAGTCGATGATTATAGCTTGAGCAGATGTGTTCAAATCGGGACAATGTCTAAAATTTGTCCCTATTGCAAGGCCTTGAAATTCAATGGTGAAACAATGGGAATGTGTTGCGCCTCAGGAAAAGTTAAACTTCCTCTATTGGCTGCACCACCAGAGCCATTGAAGACTTTCCTTACTGGAACTACGTCAGAATCTAAGCGTTTTTTGTCAAAAATCAGACAATACAACTCATGTTTCCAAATGACGTCGTTTGGAGCCCAAATCGAAAATCCAGATCAATTTATGTCTACTTTCAAAGTAAAAGGGCAAATTTATCATAAAGCAGGGTCCCTTCTACCATTCTCAGGCGAGAATCATAAATTTTTACAATTGTACTTCATCAGTGATAGAAATTCTGAATTGAATGCACGTTGCGAAATTTCTCCCAACGTTGAAAGGACAATCGTTTCCCAATTGCAACATCTTTTCCACGAAAATAATAATTTAGTGCGTCTGTTCAAAACAGCCATCGATTTGATGCCTACTGATACGCATAAAATTGTTATTTCCGCTGACAAAACGCCTCCTGGCCAACATGTGCGTAGATACAATGCTCCGACTATCGACGAAGTGGCAATCGTTATGGTCGGTGATCAGTTTTTACCTCGAGATATTATTCTTCATAAGCGAAACGCTCAGTTGTTAAGAATTGCTGAAACTCATCGATGCTACGATGCCCTACAATATCCTATCATTTTTTGGGATGGAGCCGACGGCTATCACTTTAATATTAAATTGATGAATCCAGCCACTAACAAAGAAATGAATAAGAAATGCAGTGCAATGCATTATTATTCCTATAGACTAATGATTCGGCAGGATGAAGAAAATTATATTTTAAAATGCCGTGAATTGTTTCACCAATTCGTCGTGGATATGTATGCTAAAATTGAATCAGAACGTTTGCTATATATCCGCCTGAATCAGACCAAGCTCCGCTCTGAACAATACATTCATTTGCGAGATGCAGTTATAAATGACGGTAATACCAAAAACGTTGGAAGATTAACAATTTTACCTTCGTCATATGCTGGCAGTCCCCGTCATATGCATGAATATGCTCAAGATGCTATTGCGTATGTTCGTCTCTATGGTCGTCCAGATTTATTTATTACATTTACATGTAATCAATCTTGGGACGAGATACTGCAGCTTTTACTTCAAGGACAATCGGCGGTTCATAGGCATGACATTACGGCACGTGTGTTCCGGCAAAAGTTGAAATCACTGATAAACTATCTTGTAAAACATGAAGTGTTTGGGTCAGTGCGATGCTGGATGTACTCAGTGGAATGGCAAAAACGAGGTTTGCCACACGCACATATACTAATCTGGCTACATAAAAAAATTACTTCGAACGAAATTGATGATGTGATTTCCGCTGAAATACCTGATAAAAATGTCGATAAGGGGTTACATGATATTATTGTAAAAAATATGATACATGGACCTTGCGATGCACTGAACGAAAATTCACCATGCATGGCCAAAGGAAGGTGCACAAAGCAATATCCTCGACTTTTAGTACCCAAAACAATTACTAGCAATGATGGTTACCCACAATATAGAAGAAGATCTACTGAAGATGGCGGTAAAACAGCAATAATAAAGAAGCGTAACGGTACCACCATCGAAGTAGATAACCAGTGGGTTGTTCCATATTCCCCATTATTATCAAAAACATTTAATGCACACATAAACGTTGAATACTGTAACTCCGTAAAGGCAATCAAATACATATGTAAATACGTCAACAAAGGCAGTGACATGGCAGTTTTTGGCTTGCAGCCCGAAATCAAAGATTTCGATGAAATCGTAGAATATCAGGCTGGAAGATACAAAAGCAGTAATGAAGCTGTTTGGCGAATTCTTTCATTTCCGATACATGACCGTAGTCCAGCTGTTGTTCACTTAGTGGTACATTTACAGAATGGTCAACGTGTTTATTTCACAGAAACCAACGTGCAACAAAGAGTCCTGAATCCACCGGATACAACATTAACAGCTTTTTTTCGCTTTGCAAAAATGATTCTTTTGCAAAAAAACTGCTGTATACTGAAGTGCCTTCGTATTACACCTGGAATACTAAAAATAAAGTATTTGAACGTCGAAAACAGGGTAAGTCAGTCGACGGCCAACCTACCATCTTCAAAGATACCACGATAGGAAGACTCTACACCGTTCACCCCAATCAACATGAATGCTTCTTTCTACGCCTGCTTTTGGTGAATGTACCCGGTCCGACATCCTTTGAGTATTTAAGGACTGTAAATGGTACTATACATGACACTTACCGTAGTGCATGCCAAGCTCTGAATTTATTGGAGAATGACCAACACTGGGATAACTGCATCAATGACGCGTGCGAAACGTCAACCCCAAGTCAAATTCGTGCATTGTTTGGCATCATTTTAACAACTTGCTCTCCATCAGCTCCTACAGAGTTATGGGAAAAATATAAGTCAAAAATGTCCGAAGATATACCCCATCGAAAACAGTTAGAGACGTCAGATATGACTTTTGATTTTACATCAGAAATTTATAACTACACTTTAGTTGTTATAGAAGATTTGTGCGTAAGTATGGCAAACAAACCTCTTCAGGATTTGGGAATGTCTTCACCTAACCGTATCGCTGCTGTTTCGACATGTGTAGAATTGGATCGTGAACAAAGTAACAGTACGAGTGATCTATTGACGTATGTACAAAATAACATTTCCAAGTTAACGTCGGAACAAAAAGACATTTATGATACGATAATGCATTGTGTCGATAACAACGTTGGAGAAATTTCTTTTTGGATGCGCCAGGAGGTACTGGTAAAACGTTTGTGATAAAACTGATTCTGGCATCAATTCGATCAAAAAATGATATAGCGTTGGCAATTGCGTCGTCCGGAATAGCCGCAACATTGCTGCCTGGTGGAAGAACTGCTCATTCCGCTTTGAAATTGCCTCTGAATTTGCATTCTACAGAAACTCCCACGTGCAATATTTCCAAATCATCTGGGATGGGTAAAGTATTGCAGCAATGCAAACTTATTATTTGGGATGAGTGCACAATGGCACACAAAAAATCGCTCGAGGCTCTGATCAATGCTTGAAAGATTTGCGAGGGAAGTCGAAACCCTTTGGCAGCACCTTAATATTGCTTGCGGGAGATTTCAGGCAAACACTACCTATAATACCTAGATCAACTCCTGCAGACGAAATGAATGCTTGCCTGAAAAATTCTAATTTATGGGCACACGTAAAAACATTAAAATTAACTACAAATATGCGTGTCCGATTGCAAAACGATGACTCTGGTCAAACATTTTCAGATCAATTGCTGGCAATGGGAAACGGAAAGCTCCCAGTAGACTCAATTTCAGGACGTATACAACTACCTGCTGATTTCTGTAATTTAGTGACGTCCAAAAATGAATTGATTGAAAAAGTATTTCCGAATATTCTAAAAAATTATAAAAATGATAAATGGCTAAGTGAAAGAGCGATTCTCGTACCCAAAAATATAGACGTCCACGAAATCAACAATATTGTTTTGACCAAGATTC
Organism: Artemia franciscana; assembly: GCF_032884065.1. Classification (NCBI taxonomy): domain Eukaryota; kingdom Metazoa; phylum Arthropoda; class Branchiopoda; order Anostraca; family Artemiidae; genus Artemia; species Artemia franciscana. Next base: position 6,032,244 of record NC_088867.1, on the reverse strand, counting down.
GAGACCAGGCAGTCCTTTACAAGTCAGTCGACACAGTTTTGGAACCAAATGAAGCGGTTAATTATCCATCTGAATTTTTAAATTCCATAGATCTTTCAGGGTTTCCACCACACGTGCTACAACTAAAAATAGGCGTACCAATAATACTTTTAAGAAATATAAACCCACCAAAGCTTTGCAATGGCACTTGACTTGCCGTAAAAAAAAACAATGGAAAACCTAATAGAGGCCACAATCTTGACAGGGCCTTTTGAGGGTGAGGCTGTTCTTATTCCTCGCATTCCCATGATTCCAACGGATCTGCCTTTTCAATTTAAAAGATTGCAATTCCCAATTCGATTAGCATTTGCAATCACCATTAACAAAGCTCAAGGTCAATCATTAGAAAAATGTGGTATAGATCTTTATACTGATTGTTTTTCCCATGGACAATTGTATGTTGCATGTTCGAGGGTCGGTAAACCTGACAATCTATTTATATGCAGCGACAATCGGACAGCGAAGAATGTTGTATATTCGCAAGTTTTACGCAGTTAATTTGTATTTTGGAACCAAATGAAGCGGTTAATTATCCATCTGAATTTTTAAATTCCATAGATCCTTCAGGGTTTCCACCACACGTGCTACAACTAAAAATAGGCGTACCAATAATACTTTTAAGAAATATCAACCCACCAAAGCTTTGCAATGGCACGCGACTTGCCGTAAAAAAAACAATGGAAAACCTAATAGAGGCCACAATCTTGACAGGGCCTTATGAGGGTGAGGCTGTTCTTATTCCTCGCATTCCCATGATTCCAACGGATCTGCTTTTTCAATTTAAAAGATTGCAATTCCCAATTCGATTAGCATTTGCAACCACCATCAACAAAGCTCAAGGGCAATCACTAGAAAAATGCGGTATAGATCTTAATACAGATGGCTTTACCAATGTACAATTGTATGTTGCATCTTTGAGGGTCGGTAAACCTGACAATCTATTTATACGCACAGACAATGGGACAGCGAAGACTGTTGTATATTCACAAGTTTTACGTAGTTAATTTGTATTGTATCTATATTTTTTTGTGGTGGATTTTTGGACATCCCTCGCAAATCTTTCAAGCATTGATCCAGAGCCTCGAGCGATTTTTTGTGTGCCATTGTGCACTCATCCCAAATAATAAGTTTGCATTGCTGCAATACTTTACCCATCCCAGATGATTTGGAAATATTGCACGTGGGAGTTTCTGTAGAATGCAAGTTCAGAGGCAATTTCAAAGCGGAATGAGCAGTTCTTCCACCAGGCAGCAATGTTGCGGCTATTCCGGACGACGCATTTGCCAACGCTATATCATTTTTTGATCGAATTGATGCCAGAATCAGTTTTATCACAAACGTTTTACCAGTACCTCCTGGCGCATCCAAAAAGAAAATTTCTCCAACGTTGTTATCGACACAATGCATTATCGTACCATAAATGTCTTTTTGTTCCGACGTTAACTTGGAAATGTTATTTTGTACATACGACAATAGATCACTCGTACTGTAACTTTGTTCACGATCCAGTTCTACACATGTCGAAACAGCAGCGATACGGTTAGGTGAAGGCATTCCCAAATCCTGAAGAGGTTTGTTTGCCATACTTACGCACAAATCTTCTATAACAACTAAAGTGTAGTTATAAATTTCTGATGTAAAATCAAAAGTCATATCTGACGTCTCTAACTGTTTTCGATGGAGTATATCTTCGGACATTTTTGACTTATATTTTTCCCATAACTCTGTAGGAGCTGATGGAGAGCAAGTTGTTAAAATGATGCCAAACAATGCACGAATTTGACTTGGGGTTGACGTTTCGCACGCGTCATTGATGCAGTTATCCCAGTGTTGGTCATTCTCCAATAAATTCAGAGCTTGGCATGCACTACGGTAAGTGTCATGTATAGTACCGTTTACAGTTCTCAAATACTCAACGGATGTCGGACCGGGTACATTCACCAAAAGCAGGCGTAGAAAGAAGCATTCATGTTGATTGGGGTGAACGGTGTAGAGTCTTCCTATCGTGGTATCTTTGAAGATGGTAGGTTGGCCGTCGACTGACTTACCCTGTTTTCGACGTTCAAATACTTTATTTTTAGTATTCCACGTGTAATACGAAGGCACTTTAGTATACAGCAGTTTTTTTGCAAAAGAATCATTTTTGCAAAGCGAAAAAAAAGCTGTTAATGTTGTATCCGGTGGATTCAGGACTCTTTGTTGCACGTTGGTTTCCGTGAAATAAACACGTTGACCATTCTGTAA